>NW_008751888.1:736434-818222 GCF_000715545.1 Opisthorchis viverrini | reverse complement strand
CGAGCTATGGTTCTGAGACAACGATTGTCGAACACCTGAAGACGTCTCAGGTCCGCTGCTCGAACAGGCCAAGTCTCACAGCCATACAACAAAACAGCCCGTACTGTAGCTTGATGCACACGTCCCTTCAGATTCGGGGATAAACCATTCTGACGCCATAGGTGTCCCAAGTAAGCAAACGCGGCTCGAGCCTTGCAGATTCGTGCATTCACCTCATCTGTCACACTACAGTTCAGCGAGCGCGCATTGAAGTAAAGCACCCGGCAAAATGCCCGGGTGTCTGCCAAAACGCTCCAAAATTTGTTCAGTTACGAAAACAGAATAAAAAAACAACCACATACATACAATCTTCTAAGTTGAAGACGACAGCCAACAACAACAATAACAACGGGTCAGCGATAGTAAAATGAAAGAGGTGTTTACTGAATCCTAGGAAACATAAGCAAAGAGAACAGCTGTAACAAGCGTCACAAACAACCTACCGTTGGACTAGTTTCCTAGCATATCTTCGGGATATAGGTAGTATCCGGCAAATTTCTTCAAGTTTACTACCCGATTCAAACAACTGTTCAAAGTCTCTTTGCAACCAGTCAGGAAGGGCTTGTCCAGTGGTGAAAAATGAACCATGTCTTTCCACAAAGGCTACGTTATGAACAGAAAGAATAACATATAGAGATGGTGTTTGATCTGTGTAGCTATACGAACAGGCGACTTTTCTACGTTTTCTGAATATACAAACTGATTAATTTTCAGAGGGTGGAATAAATGAATCATTTATGTTTTTCGGGACTGTCCTAGAGTATTGCGCAAACGTTTCCAGGAGTGAGGTATCTTCTGAGAACCTTACTGAGCTGACGGTTCAACATCAAGGGAAAAAGTGAAATTCACAAAGGTGACCAAACTATGACTGATCGCACTACATGGGGCGTAAGAGATCGGCCCTCAGCGCTGTGCGGTGGTTTGGGTTGAGGACAGTAATCTGCTTATCTGGGCCTGGGTGATTTAACAGAACCCCATCCCACAGAGAACCACGAAACGCACAACAACAAATAACCGCATGCCCTACCAGCCATCATGTGGTACTAGTT
Organism: Opisthorchis viverrini; assembly: GCF_000715545.1. NCBI lineage: Eukaryota > Metazoa > Platyhelminthes > Trematoda > Opisthorchiida > Opisthorchiidae > Opisthorchis > Opisthorchis viverrini. The sequence goes on along the minus strand of NW_008751888.1, from coordinate 817,134 downwards.
TTGCTGCAAACGGCAGAGTGGGTGAGTGACAAAAAGCTACTGCTAACACCTCCCTTCCTTTTCTTTCACTTGGCCATTCCTCAGTCAGCTACCAACGACATTTCCGTGGGCCTGCCCTTAAGGACTGACGGACCCGTACACCGGTCGTTTTCGTGAGCTGCAATATATAGGTTTAACTCGGCAGCCACAGTCGTAGGCACTTCGAAATCTTGCTTCAAATCCCGATTTTCGGTTCAGTTGGTGGACTTTACCGTCCACACTCTGTAGCAAGCTGAACTACAGGTTTTCATGTACGCTGAACTCGCTTCCTATGTATGTTGTCTCTGTGGAACAAGGATTCGAAAAACCAGAAGCCGCCGTGAACGGCTATGTTGGGATGAATATTGTTTTATCCCATCGGGCTTAAAGATCGTCGCTTGAATACAGGTCTGTTGGTAGTCACCTGTGAGCGGTTAGTTTGGAGACGTCTGTGAAAGCATCCCATAAATACGTCGACCATCGCTGTTTGTTCGTTGCATCTGCTTAAGAACAATAGTTATGACTGTAATATTAATAAGCGTTCATATGTAATACCCTTCCGGTGCTTAGTTACCACACCACCTGAAGGAATCTTCCTTGAATCTGCTTACCTCACAGTCAACAGTTTTACGGCACTTTAACTGGTTTATTACGCTGCTTAGGAGCTCAAGATGCCACTGTGGGTGCAGGAGACATGAACACGTATGCAGGCAGACCGAGAGCCTCTGGCACTCAATTACGTTATCATATTGGAATGCAATCCAAAAGTACGGATGGAAGCGAGTGTCTGCCGCAGTTACATGCTGACCACAGACTTTCTCTGGGCACTTAGTGTCCCCGACATGAGACCCACTCTCGCAGGTAGACATCACCGCCTCCGCTTTAAATTGCATGAATCAGCTGCCAATTTCTGTTCTGTCTGAAACACGTGTATGCATTCTGGCAGCACGCTTGTCCCTTACTGTGTTTCCTTGAGCTTTGCGCGGGCGTTCAAGATACCTGGCTTTTGAGAAGCCCTCTGAACCGAGTGTGAAACAAACCTATCAAAACCGTGTACTGGAGACTTTTTTATGATAGTCCGTCTTCTGATGCTGACTCTTACTGGAAGGTACTATCAGAATCTCTGTAGCATGTTGGACGCTTTCCTTGTGGAACGGCTGAACACCTAAAAACTATATCTACTCAAAGATCGGACACGCGTTTAGGCTAGTCGTAGATAGCGTACAGCTAGACGATTGTCAGGTGTCACGTGAAGGATAACATCTGTCCCGATCGAGAAGCCTGCTGGGTCCACAAAGCTGAACAGACGGAGGGAGCGAGAAACTTCGAGAATGTTCAGAGGCTATCCCAACAGATGTACGCAACAGGCCCAAAGCCTTCGGTAAGCGAAACAGCCAGCAATAAAAATTAGCTCACCCATCTCTAAGAAAGAAGAACGCCTGAATCGCTGGGTCGAACACTTTCAACAATAAGGAACATGGGTAGGGAACATAGACACAGATGAATCACTTTCCTCGATCAAGTGCCCCCCAAGCTGCTGATCCTAATGGATGAGGATGAAAGTGAAATCCGTTCAGTGCTGTTTAACGTGTCTGCCCCTAACTGGGTGAAAGAGACTGCCTCAGTGAACTTGAATGTGTCGATAGCAGTGACCATTTTCGCTGAAGGTGCTCGACGTGATCATGGAAATCACAGAGGAATCAGTTTTATCTCCGTCGTAACTAGACTGTCCGTCGCTTGTTTCACGTGAAAACGTGAAAACATGATCCGGGGACAGCAAACAGACCTGCGTCCAGTAAGAGGTTGTGTGGACCACACTCCATCAGGGGTCCGAGAAACTGCGTGCGCATAGGCGTCCTACGATGGCTTTTCGAATGCATTCTTGAAGTCGTCTTCAAGCTGACCGTTCAAAATGACCACTCAACCAAGTCTCAGCAGCAACAAGTGTAGTTACTTTCTTAGTGGAGATTTTACCATGTAAATGAAGCCGCTTCACTTTCGTGAAACGCTTACTGCTGATGATTCCAAATGAGGATGAAACAACTGTAAAGCGCGTGCTACCCTAGCTGCATGTTAGTCGTGGGCGTCAGCTCGGTCTGTTCAGCTGTCCGCTATGATTGACGTGGATTACATCTAACTAGTTGATTAGGCCTCATGGACCCATAGCCGAATATTAATCATAAGCGTCAGCTATATTGCTATATTGCGAAACCACCAGCAGCCTCCTTCACCTAAGTTGGGACTCGATGGTAAGTGTTATGATGGGCTGCTCACCATGTAAATCACTAGCCATAAACTATCTGGTAACCTCCCGGAGCCGGCTATAATAAACCCGGTATGTTTCGCCATTTTCAGTGAAAAACTCTGCTTCAGTTTACCACAAAACTTGACCTACGGGCACAGGTCATCATCATCTGCAAGCCGTATGTTCTCCAAATCTCGTACAAGCTATCCGAGTATGCTGAATATGTATACCGCGATGATTACTCGGCAAGAATTTTTTCGAAGTCCCAGAACACAGGATTCAGCATTCGTCTGACCGAACAGGAGATACAAATCAAAATTTAATTACAGGACTGACACTCCCTCTTATTTTGCGTCCAGCGGATCGCGTCAATAGGAGGTACTTGACCTTATGATCTGTGGCACTAGACATTGGCTGCTGATTCAACTTTCGTTTGTGTGATGACCTTATATTCACGTGGACAGACGGACGGAACAGAATCCGTAAAACGAAAGTGTCCAAGGTATCAGAAAGAGTTCGACCCAGTCCGCAACTTGTATCTGGCATCATAGGTATTCAACCGCAGCTCCCATTGTTTATCCCCTTACCGGTAAGGCCTCCCTTATGGTTGGCTGTTCGCAGATATTCATGGCTTCAGACAATCTTTGGTTCCCCCGTTTCCTCTGGATGAAGTCCTTCCGGGCTGTGTTGTTCAATAAGTTTAACTAAAGTACTGAAAACTTGTAGAGCGAAATGGCAGTCAGTAAACGTTGCCTTCCAAGCATGCCAACCATCGAATATATGACGAAGAACAGGATCAAATTAGAACTGATTCGGAGCAGACGTTTGAACGGGCGTCTGGTAAAATATCGAAATATCTTAAGCCCCGTACGTAGAACGCAACATTGCAGGGATAGACCGCTTGTCAGTGGATCACTTAAAACTGAAAATTACAACAGCGGATGATGAGATGATTGAAGTCAGTCAGCGGGTTCAGTCTGCCTGTGACACCAAGTGCCTGTGTACACTGCGCATAACAGCGATACGTGTGGAACGACATAGATGAACAGAAAAACAGATGAACTGGTCAAAATAAAGACAGAAGTCTAGACGCAATACACCACTCCTAAAAATGCTGAAAACTCTTCGACAGCCCACGACCGGTTTTCCCCTTCTTGGGCCTCCCCAGGTAGGCGCAATCCCCAAATTTCCGTCAACTTTATGCTCTACCTGAACCCAAATTGCACAAAATTGGCGAAATAGACTCATTTTTATACTAATTTGGTTTTGACGAGAGACTCACCCGGAATCCAGCTGAATCTGTTGTTTACGATGTTTTTAAGCAATGCGCAATCCAACAACCACAAACCTTTCGACGGCAACACACCGATTATGTGGTTGTACACTGTTTTGTTTCACTGCCATAAAAACGTAGAGACTAAGCGTCTAATCAAGGAAATCGCGATCCTAGTGATGGCATTCGACAACAAGGTATCCGGTCCTCGTGAACTCCGTTCAGGAAGGTAACACTACACCAGCGTCCCTGTGAATATCACTGTTCCAGTATCGTTTCTAGTTTGCATTCCATCCTGAGTCATTTACACGACATTGTCTTGGTGGCGGAGAGTGAATCACGGGGATTATGTGCTTCGTGGATCTGTGTACCAAGTGCTGTTATTCAGGGATTTTGTGGCAAACACACCAATACGTGGAAAAATCAAACGATCCCATCAGTTATGAGGAGTGTTTCCATTACTGCGTGTGGCGCCCAGATTTTCTCTAACTTTATCGTTGTTGTTCTGATTCCCCGAGCCAGGAGTTTGCTCATACTTAGGTGTTCATTCGACCAAGTTTGATCGTTTGAGAAACAAGAACCATTTCGCATCTTGCGATTTTTTGCTGTGGTTTAGAATGAGTGAATTTGGGCTGCAAATCCAAGGCTGAAGCAGGATATTGCTGAAAGTATCCTCCTCTGATTTAAGTTCATTGGAACCCGATACACCGTATGTTAGGATTTTGTTTTTCTATTTAAGCATAAGCTGTGTTGGTTGTATTCCAATGGGTCGGGACGCAGAGAGAATTCCTTGTAGTCTCCGATCGATCCGAACTCGCTGAAGGCTTCGGACAGTAAGCGTGACTTTGATAACCCTTGTCGCTTCCTGGCTTCCTACACTATGTGCATACCAACTTGCTACAATAAAGCAGTTCGTTTTTTTTTTCAGACATGTCTAGCCGTGAATGCAAGATGACCTTCAGAACTGAAATTGGATTTTACTATTCTTATTTCAAGCAGGTACTGTTTTTTTCTGTGCCAGTTGAGTTGAAATTGAGCTCCAGAGACATGATGCGTCAAAACGAAGGTCATTCGTATCTCCCTCTCATGATTAAGTATGCTCAGCATGGCAGAAGTTCACCCTCGCAATTCCTTAAGGTGATGTGGTACCTGTTTACTGAAAGGGTGCAACAGTTGGACGATGTTGTGCTCTGACAGTACCACCTCTCAAAAGTCAATGAGTACCTGAACAGACTGATTTTTGGTAATTCACTGATGTTCATTTCAATCAAGCCCTCTCAGACTGTTCAGAGTATCTCCAATCGAAGACCACACTATAGTTTGTCCGAATACAAACTATTTTCAATCTAGATTACTGAATATTCTTCGGAAGCTAGTTTTAAAGTACTCTGAAATCGTCCAATTGTCCTATCAGACAATAAAGAAAATGCGCGATACCCCACATGTTAAATTCTGTCGAATCCCCACAATTTTTTCTTCTGTTTTGGTTGAACTAATAGGTTTATCGCTCATCGGGAAGCAAAGACACTATCTTTTATGTGGCAGTGGAATACAAAACTTTGCTCTGCCCTGAAATTACAAAACAGAACAAGGTGAACTAATTGATCCAAAGCACCAAGCCAGATCAACACTTACATGGCCGTCCTTTAGATGACCAAAAGTAGGAGTTCCGACCTGAATTGCGCTCCGTATTTTCCGATGTGGCCTCGTTAATCAGCTGGCAAAGGTCGACTGCCTGTTCGGCACCGGTTCCAGAGGTTTTTGACTCTGTTGGGATGGTCGTAACAACTGACATGCCTCATTCAATAAGTAATCAGAACTGGAACTAAAACAAAAGTTAAATATCTTTCACAGGTAAGTGGTAGACCTAAAAAGTGCTCAAACTCACGGGTTAGCAGAGCGTTCCCCAAAAGCGTGACGGGCGAGGACGTTTAGTAGAACCCCAATCGATCATTTAGCTTTGAGGAAGGTGATGATTGGTTCATACATAAATCGATGCTTATCTCACTGGAGAATATTTTGCCGTTATGGGGAGCAGGATAACTTCTTTCCTGAGACCAAAGTATCGCTTATCTTTCCTATCGTAACGTCACGTGTTATCAGCTAATCACAGAAACTCTTCTTTAAAAATACGTATATCGTCTCAACTTACTGTACTGTCAAGAATAAGAACTGGGTTTCCTCAAAGACGGGTCACACAAAGGTCATAGACGCCGATATAAAACTAAAGGGATTGTGCGCGGATTGCACTCATTTTCAATTTCACCAACAAGAGGCTAAAATGAATCGCCTGTTTATAATATTTTTAAGTGATTGTACTGTACAAAGTCTGCCTCATGTTTCAGTCAATACGACATTCGAGATATCGCATCGTATTTTCTTGACAGATCACACCACTACTTAGGTTGTTGAAAGCGCTTCGAAATTCTATTACGGCTTTGGTCTCTCTTGGGTCGCATACGTTAGACACAGTCGGTTGAATACCTTCCAAAGCAAGTGCACTCAGCCATCTGGACACCACCTCATATCTTGAAACGCTAGGTCCGCCAGACTGGCGGTCAATGTGGCGCGCACATAACCCAACAGAAAATACATATAGGTCGTTCAACATAGGTGCGCACATAAAAGAGAGTTGAACAGTTTCACGTAGCTTCGAACATGTCTGGTCATCTGCTTCAATTTACTGAGGCCTTTTGGGGTATCAGACAGTTCGTGTTTTTCGATTATAGGCCCTGAAGCATGGGGAAAACAAATTCACCATGCGTTCCGACCGATCGACCAGTCCGGGTTATTATGCGACTTTGCGTAATGCTTTTCCATTTGAGGTCATAGGTCAGTCATAGCAAGAAGTCGAACAGAGAGAGAGCACGAAGCAAAATGTACGTTCCGGAGCGTGAAAATCGAATTCATTGATCTCCTGAGCAACGTTGCGAGCTGGGTTCCGAGTATCTAGATAATATGACTTGTTCACTGCTGAAGCACAAACTTCCTAACCGGAAGGTCAGTGATTCGAACCCAACCTCTGCTCCTCAACTGCCATCGTCTGGGCTTGGACGTTCTGGCAGTATCTCAGCCCCCGTACTTCCTTCGGGTACAATGAAAGCCAAGCACCGAAAGGGTGTTACAGCTGAACGATTCAACTGGTCTCACTAGCTGTCCCTTCATCTTAGCCAATCGTCACAAGACACAGGAACAAAATGCTATTGCCAAGGGGCTGTTACACAGTTCTGAACAGATCTTAGTGACCACCGATGCAATGTGATACGCTGTGTGCGTTCCATGGCGTAGGATAATGTTTTTGTAATTCTGTTCTAGTTCGCATAACAACAGGGAAGGCGGGTTCACCAAAGCGAACGATCGTAAAGCACATCAGGTTTGCAAGCACATTGTGAATACTGGTGAAAACGTGCAACAAATTAGGCTTCCAAAGTACAGTGTATGGCTTGTAACATCTGCAGATTAACTTCATATTTGTAAATGGCATACTGTGCACAGCTGACTTGAAGCGGTCCTTTGTTTTTTGGTACTTCAGTGAAATTTCTTCCCTAGCACATGGGAACAGTATCACTTATGCACAGGTGACCGCTTCGACAATTACAGTTAAACTATCCTTGGTGAATGTGATGGAATTTCTTTAGCACTGAAATATCTGGGAGTTGACATGTATAAAACTCCGTGCGTATCTGTTCCCTACGTCGAACACCATTACTATATTTCGTCGCAGACATGGATTGGCCTAATTTCAGGACCCGATGGACCATAGGAATCACGCTGTTGGCTGAATGCACGGAAGTATCGAAACCATTTTTTTCAATTCTCTGCATTCTCCCTGGTGAGTATCTTCAGCATTCTACCGCTCACCCTTCAATCACGAAATCCACATCACGTGGTCAATTGTTGACTGGATCCTGGATTGACGACTTCTCGGATGGAAGTTTCATTAGCCTTGTGAAATTTTCTTGCTTTGAACTAATTATTGATCGCTGGTGGTCGTTAAAGTTCAAATCCATCTGCGAAAATAGTAAACCCAAATCTAGTTCAGTTCAGTCAAACCTGAGGAGTTGTCATTAGAGGGACCGGGGACATGCAATAAGTGACCACGTGATGTGGATTCCGTGATTGGAGGATGAGTGCCACCACGTTCTGTCTAAGTGCAAGTTAATCACACTGCTGATCGATCGCTTATCACCGAATGGTTAGGTATTCGAACTACTAGCACGAAGGTAGCGAATTGTAAATTCATTACTTCAGCTTCGTTACATGCGAGCTGTTGATGCTTCCCAATAAAAATGAAACAGTTGTACGGCGCTTCTCAACTCTTCACTTACACGACGGAAATTCTCCACAGAACATTATGTAACACGATGTTGTCACTTTATTGCTAGAGTATGTTGCAGTCAAAATTGACCGCAGTCAATCGTATAGGGGTTGTAAGTTTTACCGCCGTTAATCCTGGTGGTAACAGTAAACCACCAAAATGCCTAACCTTGCCCCGATTGACTGGAAAAGGTAGGATGCATAGGAATATGTGGTGAAACGTGTATGCATGCGAGGGCGGATAATATACACCTGTTGTTGTCATGTGGGGAGGTACCACCGCCCAAGCCCAAAAGAACCTTGTGCGGTTTTCTGTTTCTAGCCCCTAATACTGGTTGTTTTTTTGTTGTTGGGAGCTTGCGTTCATTTAGTGTGTGCCCTGTTGTTAATTGTACCGTATATTTCATTATACTAAATTTAGTGTGTTTAACATAGAGATCTCTGGACGACTCATCTTAACGCTCTGAACACTGAAGTGTTAAACCTACAGTGGTGTTGGAAATGAATTTCTGTATCCTCCACTGAACTGAGCACACTGAATGAATACCAGCTAGCAATGGTCAGGCATGTTTATGTGTCTTGGGTGTTGGTTATCGTTGGTGCGGACTACACCATGTACACACCCTGTGTTTCGATGGATTGGTTTATCCCACATGATTTGACAATCATGCGCCATTGGTTGGGAATGTTCATGGCTTGAAAACTCAACGTCCACTCAACATCCACTACTATTCTCTCGGGTTTGAACTGAGCTTTTTAGCTGGCTGTACACTCTGCTTATCAGAAACCGCATGCGGCGGTGTGTGAAGGATTCATCCGCGTAGAGCCATGTCATAAGCAAGTCCGAAACGGATTGCTAACGTACCATGTGTGTTTGAGTGTGATAGCTTTGAATTTAGAGTCAGTACAACTGTATGCTGACATGCAAAACCGACATTCACAATAGCCACCACAAATATGCGTAGTTTTGACAAAAACAAGTAAAGAGGTAGATATTGCAACAAAGAATATCGCCCACAGTACAGTGCCAGCGACAGCAAACTGTCTTGAACAGCACGCCCACATGAAAAACAGCAAAACGTGAGACTAAAGTGCCCAACATGATGTGGATGTGCCAGCTATAAAAGAGGTGAGGCGTTCTCTGATATCCTAAAGAACAAAAGCTTCACCATTAGAATCACCTTTCTTCCTTAGAATCATTAGGAACTGAATTACATCATAGTCTGAGAACCCTTGATGTCGTTAGTTAGTATAAGACAGTTCCAGATGCTAAGTCTTCTGTTTCAAAGAAACTCGATGGGACCGAGTGAATACTTACTTTGGAGTCCCTCCGAATATTAAACTAGTTCGCACTCCTGACATTTTGTATCCTGTGCTGAACGATCCAGTCAAAAAATACATGAAATACAAAGGGGATTTTATCCAAACACAACAGACCAGCTTATCTTACTCGTCACTGTTTTAACTACGGGATTCTACGGACCATACCATGCGATCAGGCGATAGATGAGTGGATGGCGTGCTAACCAATAGCAGTGCCAGGCTCGGGACTCGTTATTTCATCATAACGACCAGGCACCACACAGAAATCGACTTTAGTCGCCAGGAATGCTTAAAACAGTTCATCAAATGAAATAAGAGCGCAATGGTACCTTACGTGAAGCGGTCAGTGGTAGCTGCCCATCTGATCGGAAGTGAAGACCGAGGCAGAATGGCGAAGTCTGGAGCATAACTGCAGTGTAGCTGCTACACGTGTTCCGTAATTGTCCGCGGACCCCCCTTCCCCCTGTGCGCGCGAGTATGTGGTGACTGTGTTGTGTCATCCGATGTATGGAATGATTTGACGTGTGTATGATACATAGCATTGTTCAGAGGCGTACAAAACAGGAACTGACTTGTTGGTCTACGTGGCGAGCGGGACAGGGTTTTGTCACGTGATTTGTGTTCAAAAGCGTTCAGTTGTAGCACCTTTCCGGTGCCTAGCTGCCATGCCACCTGAAGGAAGCACGAGGGCTGGGATACTGCCAGGTTGCCCAAGCCTAGACAGGGAAGTCGAGTGGCGGAGGTTGGATCGAACCACGATCGAGTGGCGGAGGTTGGATTCGAACCACGAACCTTCCGGTCAGTAAATTCGCGCTCTAACCACTTGGGCCATCTCGCAAATATACAAATCTGTGATTTGTGTATTTGCAGAACAAAGGAGTCGCGTGATTTAGCGAGCATGAATGTACTAGACGTACCAAGCAAAGTTGCTTGAAGGAACATGGAAGTGATCGCTAGACGCCTTCCTCATAAGGAACCACTAACTAGGAAATAGCTCGGCAATTACCACATTCACACCTCCAAGGGAACGCTTTCACAATGCGACAACTTCACAATGTGAACTTCCTCGTAATGAAATATATACACTTTAATTCTACGGCATAGGACCTAAAAAGCATGGACTGCATGAACTGCGTCTGTAAAATGCATGCGCAGCTCTGTATCGGCATCAAAGCGATGTTCTCTTATCTCTGGTAGAATTTGGTTTCATTTTGAGACAAATTCCCAAAGAATGTCTCGAGAGTATAAATAGTTTCTGTGCCCTGGAATGCTAACTTATGTGGGAATATGTATACATACATGGTTCCGTCTGTAAAATGAAAATGAAAACGGTAAAAATTCCGTAGACCTACGCAGATCGATTGTAATCGATTACAATCGATCTGTGTTCAAAGTTTTCCAGCGTGTTAAACAAAGTACCGACGGAAAGCACTATCAGCTTGGCCAATCGATACATAAAAAACTAATGAGATATTATGCCTGCCTGAGAAAAAAATTCGCCCAATGTGATAGTGCCTAAGGTTCAAAGGAGTGACGAATCAAATTGGCTTACCAATCCTCACTAGAGCATCGCAGTCCGTCCACCAGAATGAGAGCTGTTAGTTTGACTTCAAACATGGACTGGTTGTCCGTTACACTGGCTGAGCCAATCAGAAAACCGCTTGCTTGCTCTGGTCGATATATAGAGAGTGTGTAATGACATGTTAGTGTGTTAGTCATAACATCTTGATCCGAGACAGCAGCCGTTGCAGTTGATTTCACGTGGGTGTACCAACATGTGTTTTCTGCGCCTGTTTGTCTTCGCTCCTGCATATGGTCGACGATGTGAAAGCTCAGGCTATTTTACCACGTAGGGGTTGCTGACACGATGCACCAGCTTGCATTCAAACCGACCAGTACTCGCGCTTTTTGTAATTCATTAAATCTGGAATATCTACTTTTTTTTAATACAAACAAAACAAGGAAATTCGTCATCTCAGAAACGAGGTCTTCGATTTTAAATGTGTTTATGACCCCGTGGCAAATCCTCTAACATTGAATTGTAGAATTTGGACTTCCTAAGCCCCAAGAGTAGATGCATTGGAGAACTAAAAGCTGGGCATGAAGAGTTACGGCACTTCTTTTGTTGCTGTACGGGGAGCACACACAGTTAACCGGAAATCGGATTGAAATTCTTGTCAACGTGTTCTATCAGCTATCAATAATCCTATTTAACTACATTCTATCAGAACCTCAGGGTGCTGGCAGTAACCCGATTCCTAGTTAGAGCTCGCAGCTACGCGAGGCCCACACGATCTGATAACTGGTACTGGTTGGAGTCATCAAGTTCAAAACTAGATGATGTGTCTCATTTTGTCGTCGCCATGTACCTTGGTCATGATTGCTTATTGTGTGGAAAGTTTACGGTCAAAACACAATATAGTGTCATAGTCCGACGTCCGAATTCTTCAAGGATTTCTACACTCACTTGAACACGAGTCGACTTCAGCTTTGCTTGGGTCCGCTATCACATCTGATTGGTGTGTTCCTGAGATTAGTTGGCAGTCAGATGCGACCAGCATATGTATGTGTAAAGTTTATTGTGTGTACTTTGATTGGGATGTGGCTTCGTATGTTGTGCTGGATGTGACGCGTCATTGTTAAAATTCCTGCTTAGTATGACTCCACTAGGGTGATAGACGGGCTCCTGGCTCCATCACTGTTGTGTTGATGCAGTTCCGTTGTGTTGACCTCTAGTGCTTCAACACATGCCCGTTCCAAACATGACCTGAACCCTGACTGGAATACACATGTTGAATTGATGGCTTGACTCAGGTGCGTGGAGTGCAATGTCTGAGTTACGCTCCAATTTTTTAAAACTCTATTGGATTCCGTGGAGAAAAATACACATCGTTTGTGTTCTGGACTATGAATTTGGCTGGACGTTCGCACAAGGAATTAGGTAGACGCAGTTTATGTGATTTGGGTTACGGTAGGGTGTTCAGCCTTTGAGAGGTGTCGTTGTAAGGTGTTATCAGTTTGGTAGGTTGTGTTATTATCATAATCTCGAAACATCCTTCAAATGACCTTTGAAGTGTCATTCCCATCTGGTATTCTCACGACGACCACCGGATTTTCGTTTCCCAATCGCACCGTTCCACTTAGCGTTTGCCCCATTTGTGTGGCAATGAGCCCTATGGGGTATTTGTTTTACTGTTTTACCCTACTGAGTCGTTCCAGTTCATGTGCTCATACGGAGTCATCCAAGTATCCTTTCTTGACGCGGTTTACCAATAAACAGACAGTTGCACGTTTAACACAGTGTGAATTCAAAGAATAGTAATGCAAGTACATGCCTCTCTGTGTGGGTTTTCGGTGGATTCACAATGAGAATCCACTGTTGGTATTGCCAGGAAACTAATAGTCCCCTGTTCTTGAATTTTGTTCTACTGCATTGTTCTTTCAAGCAGTTTAGGAATGCATGCCGTTGTGTGGCTGATTTGATAGCAAGTGTGTCGTCAACATATCTCAGTCAAGTACATGATGGACTGGCGAAGATATGTAAGACTTCAGTTCCAAATCCATACAATAAGAGCTTAACTGCTGTTGGTGATGCTAGAGAGCTCATAACGATATCCTCAGTTTGTCTACACATTATGCTTCAAAAGGTGAAATAAGTGAGGCTTAGAAGCATACGAATCCCACACACACATACACACGCTGATCGCATGTAAATACCAATTGACCTCAGGAACACAACAATCAGAAGACATGATAGTAGACCCGTATTCAAATGATTCTAGAAATTCTTTAAAAAAGTTGTCCATGGTACCCGAAATGTCAGATTATAGCATCTTATTCTCCTGCACCGTATTCTGACTCAAAACTTTCCACATTGTGCTGGATCGGTTTAACAAGATCCGAGCCAAGTTCGGCCCGGGAAGTCATAAATTATTGGTATATACTTGAAGGGTGAAGATAGGGTTAAAATGCATTGCGGATTTATATCACCAGAATCTGAATACGCTTATTCGCGTGTTTGGCCATTTCTTATACTGAAATATTTCAGCCTAACCGCATTGAAAACTGGATTTTTGTTCCTTCTGACAGGGTTTAACCTCTTCTAATCGTAACAATATTACGACGATTCTAATTTTTCTTGCTGTCTTGAGCTGCCAGCTAACTTGTAAGCAACGAGAGGATGAGTCACTGTGAAGATACCTTGCCATTTAAGGACAAATCCGCCGATTTTCGGTCATTTGGACAAACCACCGAGCCCACAGGAAACCACAATCATCAATTATTATCAGCCAAACTTCGGTCGCCCTCTCCTCAAAAGACGTCAGACCATATACATCTGAGACACTAGAGCAAACCAATATATTTGTCGAGTTCAGTTCACGTGTTCTGACAGGCATAGGGAATAAGTGCGAGTTGGTTGATCAGATTATTGGATGATGTAAAACGAAAAGAGTGCAATGTCAACAAGGGTTGTTGCTATCAAGTCGCTACCGACACCCTTACGCCTTCGGACCTATGAGTACTGTGACCCGACCAACCTGATCCGGTTGCCAAATGACCGATGTTGGGTAGGTGTAAGTAAACATACAGATGCACAAAACTACTAGCGGCAAAAAGTAAGCTTTATGACTGCACCACTAAAGACTACATTATCTGCGTATCTATTTTTCTAGGACAAACTTTTTTCGTGAGGTTGAGGGGACCACTACCTCCAAAGAAAGTTTAACTGTGAGCAGCAAATGAATGCTCTATTTCTTCTTCAAAAAACGTTCAGTTTAAATATAAAACCTTCTTATGTGACTTCATTGGATCAATGCCAAGTAATAATTAACAGATCAGTTTTCATGGTCAGCTGACGAGCAACTAAGTTCTTATTCCGATTATGAGTAAAACGTTAAAGCCCAGAATCCGCAACGATATTTCACTGCATCAACTTCAGATACACTCATCTTCCTGATTGTGGTCATTTTTATTAATCTGCTCTTAAGTATCTTATGTTTCGAACTAATAAGTACTTATTAGTTGCCCCGTAATTAGTCGCCTTGATTGGTTTTCTACCACTCGTTAAGACACGAACCACGTTGGCTCCAATCTAATATTGACCTCGGTTTACACCCACTTAAATAAGATATTTCATGTATACAACCTTTATGCGCAACCAAATGCAAGATGACGGAGCCTATGGACAGCGTCATAACAAGTTCGGTCGCAACTCAGAAGCTGTTCCGGTAAGGTCACCTTTCACTCAGTTCCAACTTATCATTTATGCGTTAATATGAGCTGCAATCGAACATCTTGTCTCATGACTTTCACTGCTTTCAATCCAATCCTTGGAGGTCATTTTTCACCTTCATCCAATACCGTCTAGTCCACGAGTGACCGAAATCCCCGTAGCCTCTGGAAAGGAGGAAAGAATGTGGATTTCTGATGATTTTGACCCCTAAGTTTTCTCTGTGTGTCCAGAAGGTGGCTACAGTACAACAATTATTACACCAAATGGAAACTATTGCATCACATAAGTTAAGTGGGTTCACACTCACTTATCGTCTTACCTCCCATCATTGTTCACACTAATGTAGTTTTCCTTTGATATATGTTCCTTGCTGTTCTGGAAGTCACGGCTAAATGTGAAAATCAAACCGCAGTGACAATAAAGGCGATGGTTTCACTGCTTTGGGTTGTAGGGGCTGAGATTGGCCTGTTTAGGATCACTTTAAGAAACCAAGCTCGTTAGTGGCTGTAGCACATTATTCTACTAAAGATGTCTTCAAGCAGATAGCAACAGAGGGGAATAAACACAGAAACTGGGCGCTCAGCCGACTGCTACGAACTGCTTCCCATCCAGACCAAAGACATTCGACAACCTGGCTAGCTAGTGTGACCAAAAAGTTCAAAGCTCCGAAACCTCATCGTTGAGTGTCTCACAAATGCTTCTCAGTCAACACTGAGTACTTTAGTAACTCCCTCGAATTCTGGGGAACACTAACCAGACAAGCTACACTACATCTTTCAACGGGACTTTCATTAGATGGATATCTTTGCAATGTTTAACTGATCCACAGTCCTGGTGGATGAAAACGATGATGAGATCAAAAGAGTATTCTGCAGACGTGGATTGGCTAGCTTGCTTACAATCTGAGAACAGGAGCACAAAGCAATTCCAAAATAGGTGAACTTGTAAACAGTCACCAATAGATAGCCAGTCATTCAGAGAGCCAGGATTTTGCCGACCGAGCCCATTAGCAAAATTTTTGCGTTTTAAAAATCTGCTCCTCTTACAAAGCAACGATTGGAGATGAGGAGAACGGTGTCGTCCAAGAACAGTGCCACGCACATAAGGTTGGAGTCTCTTCCAGAATAGTGCCAATCGAGAAGCTGAAAAGAAGGGCCAGAGTTAGCCTCCTTGATGGCAGAAAAATATTGCCAACAACAACCTTCAGGGATCGAACAAGAAGTAATCTGCTAGGAGTAAACGATCCATAGTGGATTCTTCATTGGTTCACACTGATTTCTATTCATGTTGTATTCCGAAATCAGCTGATCTGAAGTGATTGTGGTGGTGTGGTCACGTGTCATGGCAGGCATGCTTCTTCAAACACTCATTTACCCAGTTATTTGTGCAGAACTCGAATAAAGTAATCACGTATGTCCAGCGTACAATTAACAGAGGTGGGCCAGGGCTAGCGCTACATTTCGTAAGTACTGCGAATTCGCCTTTGCACGACAACAATAAAACAAGGTGGATAAACGGTCCGCGAGCCTGATTTAGTCAGTGTGCGATAGTACAATAGAAATGCAGTCTTTTGTCCAATTGGTGCCTTCCCAGATAAACAAGAGCGATAGTCAGCGAAATACACTCATTTGCAAACTCATTTGGTTTTTCGAGAGACTCACCCGGAACCCAGCTGAATCTTTCGTTTGTGATGCTTCCAGGTAACTGAATGTGCTGTACCAGGCCGCCTCATGTTTCAGTCGCCACGATACTCGAGATGTCGCAAGACATGTATAGTCATAATGAATACTGACCTGCCAGTTGGTTAAGCGTGCGTACTGACCGGAATGCAGACTCAGTTTGGAGAGGCGATCTCCCGAATTCTGTACCGTAGGACAGTCAGGCCCCCTGTACTTATAAAAACGTTCTGATTATGCCCCAGCCGCTGCGCCCACGCAAACATCAAGCAAAGAAAACAGGCACCCCTGTTCGCAGTCTTGAGAGAACCGAACGCGCGTGCGCGTGTGGAACCATAGAAATCACACAAAATTTTCTGGAAAAATTGTGGGTCTTTCGATTTTTGTGCCGCTGTATGAAAGCAAACTCCCTAAACTGCTTAGTGCATACACTTCTCCTGAAGCATGTTGTGTGTCTTTCAGGGTACCTCAGGAACACCAACTGGGTGTCGGGTCGACTGATACATGATAGCACTTGTTATTGGTACAACATAAACCAAAAAACCAGTCCACACTTTCGTGTGGTCACCCTCGTATAACAAGTTACCATGTGGCTGAATCAACTGATCTTAAATGTCGCTTACGCGGCTTAAGACAAATGTCAAAACGCCTCACCCTCAATCGGACGTTCTGACAATTCGAAGCTGATCGGACCTTCAGCTAAGCATGCAAGTCCATTCCTCATCTTATGAATCTGCTACCCCGACTGACCCCGTTTGGGTCAATTGCAACCGAATTTGAAGGGATGTTACCAATAACGTCTGTGGGAAAGCAGGATTCACGGACAGACTGGAACCACTTAGATTGACACGCAATGACGTTCCTTCTGCAACAAAAGTTTACGGTCATCTTGCAGTCAGCTAAAAATCCTTCGATTAGGTATTTGATAGGGTCCATATGGATGATGACAGTGGCAAGATGATATCCCGTACCTTCGTATTCATGTTATATCCTTGGATCCAGTTATATTCTAAGTAATTGCAAGAATCAAGATTCTACAGGAAGTAACACAAAGAGCCGCAGCTTCACCTGAAGGCGCCCTTTCGACGTTGGAAGAAGTGAAATTACACAATTCTTACCTACCCGTGAAGTGTTTTCGCGAATAAAACTCAAAAACGGAGTTCGATCAAGAAGCGACCATACATTTGAGACTTTGGGAATTTTTTTTGCATTTTAACCCCAAGGTTCGAATGGTTAGAGAAACTATTTGTAAACTGACTAGGGATAAGAGCTCCGTTACGAGTGTCGGTACATGTTGGTTATAGTGCGCAAATGAGTGAGGCTGCAGATATCCATTATAGGTCTAATTAAACTTCAAATCGAAACTATCCCTTTGTTAGTAACAAGTCAACACCTGAACAAGTTACTGCAAACGATCTTCTTTTGTTGAGGCTATTTATCCCCTGCAGACAGTCCCTTGTGGAGGGATTACTGTTAATGCAAAGGAAAAGGAAAGCGGTTGGACCAAAATAACGGCATTGTCTACTAGGATGTTTGAAGACTGAAACGAGAACAATCCAAACCCAACAACACTGACATGTCATTTTTACAACTTGACATGAAATTCATACTGCATTTCTCCCCACCGGAAACCAGCTCCTTCGTAACCACTCTTTTTTCGTTCCCTTATGCAACCGTCAATGAGGAGTTTGAGCGCACTCGGTTCTTCAGCTGACACCCTGCTGAGTTCCCGGTACCGAACTTTGAGTCACGTGTAGTTTCGAAGGCCCCGGATATCAAAAGAAAGAGATGGATTCGAAATTCTACGGTATTATTTGCATATTGTCTAGCTAAACTATACGATGAATTAGGATGAAATCACGTTCATGCAAAAATTACGTGTCCGTACTCTCTAATGAGAGAAAAACAACAGGAGTAAGAGGTAGGAGGTGTGAATGAGAGGCACATGGGTCAGTGGGTCATGGAGTCGAGTGAGTGAGTGACGTAAATGTCAGACAGCTTTTTAGGACCGGATTTCCGCAGGTCAGCTGAAGTTCATAGGTGGCACAGATTTGTTTTGGACGCAAATTTGTGGGTCATTCGGTCGGATGCTAATAGCCCCCGTGGCTGACAATAGTCTGGATCCTACCATCTATGATCAGTTCAGAGGACAAACTGCCGTGTTCTATTACCTGCCTCTGTGCATCTTCAGTTGTATGGTCGGGTCAAGGACTTTGCTTTGGTTGCAAGGCATGGTGTTTGTCTCGCAGGTTTGGGCAGGAAGGTCAATTACTCTAGGTCTCTTTGGTAATCAGAGATTTCGAAGAACACTGACATACTATTCTCCGCTGATCATTTGAACATTTGACAGACGCCTAAGTCCCTGTTTTCACTCGGTAGTCGTCGGCTCTATGGACTGTCTTTGAACTAGTTTGGCCTTCAAGACTCCAATCGGTTTATTTTCGAACTTCCAAAATATAAGTACTGAGGGTCATCGCGTCTGTTCGCGGTGTTGGTGTCTGGTTTTGTTTATTTTTATCGTTCTTCAGAGTGCGGGAGAGCGGGGATTTTAGACATATACACTTTCTTAATTCATTGAGAACGACCATTTTGTTCCAGTTCATCTGCTACACATCAACAGGGGAGCACACGCACTTGGAACACAAAATGTCTACGACACCAGCTGCCTTCACACACTACTAACCGTCTATGGGTAGCACTGAAGAATATTAACGCAATGGGCTAAACTTCCGTCTGAGAGGTCAAGGAGTGTTAGGCAGGAATCCACACGGATCCCACCATACCGCACGACTTTAGGCGCTGCTACGGCCGATAAGCCTGGCCCGCTCGAGGTTGGCCCAGAATTCGGGAAGCTTGCCGGTCCGGCATCAAGGCGAGATCTGATTGGTCAACAATCTGGACCCAACAGCCAATCATGACCCAGTATTGGCTAAATGCCGGTTGCCAATGCCGCATCCAGAACGCGTCAGAAATTCCAGAAAGTCATAACCGCTTACGTTATATATACGAAGCGCTGTACACCTGTTCTTGACCTCGTTTTGGGCTTTAATAGACCTTGTGCACCTTTGGTGGTTGTTTTGACGTGAACGCTAGCTTGGGAGGCTCAGACCGAGAACTAGGCTGAGTAAAATACCGTCACTACGAGGAGTCAGCCAAAACGTGGTACAGCGTGATGTGGATACTATGACGGAAGGATGAGTTGGGCTATAGCCTGCTTAGGGGCGAGTTTATGACACCAGTGCTCAAGCCCACATGGTCCAAAGCCAACTGGCTCGAGTCTCTGTGGAGTATTTTGAGATGCGCATTGCTGATTCTCACTAAGGATGAGACAGCCGTACAGCGTTTCTCGTCTTCTCAGTATAGGTAGTCTCCACTTTCATGACGAAGTCTTCCTTGAAACTCAAGCTGTTTTCGGTGGAACAGTAACGTACCCGAGGATGGAACAGCTCCAACAGTTCGCCGCGCAATTATGCGTGCAACAAACGAAGGTGTCTATATGCCCACAGCCATGACGAAACATTGATCGAATGGCAGGAAAACTGCGCTCAATGCCCGGAGCTCGTAGAGGTGCGAATTTCCGTTGGTATGAGAATGATTTTTCTAGAAATCTCAATCACACTCTATATGTGATTTTGCGCGCAGTTCACAGTGATCAGTCCTCCCCACAAGGGGGTGCCGACTTTGGGCTCACTCTCCACGGCAGTCAACTAGTTCAGTAATGAAAAAAATTGTTTCTTGAGTTGAGCTCTTAGAAGAGGGATTTTCCAGAGTTTGATTCCTCAGTATTTACCCACTCAAGAGGTTTCCGAAATTATCGCTTTAACGGCCGATTAGTGGCACTACTGTATTCTACAACCATGAAGAATACGGTGGCCTTGCTCAGTATTCGTACAATGGAATTAAATTTTCGAAAGATACGACGTGTCCCTGATGGACTAAGTCCCTGATGGCGACTAAGTTCAGAGTAAGAAGACAAACTTTTGAGCCCCATCTAAGTGGGAAAGTTTTCAACCGGACTTTTTCTACCAGAGCTATGATTGCTTCAGTGGACAATGAAATTTGGTGGGCTGCAAAAATAGGAACGTAGATTAGGTTGATTTTTGGTGTGGATAAAATTCGACATTTTGGCGCAAAAAGTTTTATTCCACTCGCAAACGTCTCGCAACTAAGAGCACTGTGCGGCCAATAGGGCCTTGCAGTGGCAGTACTGAAGCACCCAGTCGCAGTCCTCGTGCTCTGAGGGCAGAAATATTTACCACACTATTTGTTCCCACGGTTTGTTGAAATGATGCTCAGTTTTGAGCTGGTTGTCATTTTAGGAGAAATATATTCGTTCAACACACGAAACGGTATTTACTAAGATATGTTATGAACAGCGTGATCGAAACTTTGCTCCCATTCCTTTCCTTTCTGGGTTAGATCCCAGATTTATGCGATTTCTTTGTGCAATACAAAGTTACTCTAGATAACCAAACGTCACGTCCATTGGGCGGATGTCTCGAGCTGGCCACGGATCATACTGAAACATGCAATGTTTGATTAGCATTGGAGTGTTTAAGCTTGGCGCTTCTCACACCATCATGAAGATTCTAATATGATCCCACTGGAAAATTCCCTGATACCTCTACAAATACGGTCGTGATCATTTTCCTGCCACTATAAACTGTACCTTTGATTTACCAGAGTGGGCGGATGAGGGAGTCAAGGGCAGACATATAGTTTGCAACACAATCTACAGGATGCAACACACTGACAATGAAATGCCTCCTTCCCTGGAGATCTTAAGGCTTACTTAAATGCACATCCTAGTCAAAATGGTGGAAAAGAAAAAAACTGAATAGGAAAAGAACGGGAGGTAATAGTGACAATTCCATGGGTCTCCCATGGACGATGCGCCAACCTGTGGGTTGTTCTTTTGGAAAAATACGAAGGTATCAAGCACTGTAGGTATATGATTTATCATGATGGAATAATACTGACTACCCTTAACACATAATAGTAAATAGACTGGGAAGCGCCTACCAGCGTGAGGAGAGAGGAAGACGTGAAAACCGCAACTGTTGGGCATCTGTTTGTATCAAATCACTGTGGCTCTCCGAAGCAGCTCACCAAAAACTCACTGGCATCAAACGGAGGTTATTAAGCACTGATTGGGGCCCTGTCGTCTTCTTTCACACTCCTAGTCTGTCTGCGTGAGCAATTTTACCCAAACATATTGTTAATCCGGAGTCTGCATGGGACAGACTTGCAAGAACTATATAAATATCCCACCTGCAATTTCCTGCTTACTCTTCGATCTTCAATTCACATTCAATTCGATTTCTGAGGGCACACTCCTGTCGCCAACTGGTTTCGGATATTGAAGTTCATCTGGGTACTGTTAGATTAACTTGGAAATCCAGTCAAATAGACGGGAAACATTTTGGTTCCAGGCTTGAAGGCAGTAAAAGTGCATCGACAGTTAGCATCACCAGCCAGTACTTGATTCACATACAATTCAATATGTTCCCCCAAGAAACGGTCCATTTAGAGGGGACAATAGGACAATGTACCCTCCCCATGTCTTTGTATCCCAAGCATTTAAATGCTTTTTAAGTGACTTTTTCCCACACCCTTGAGCTCCCTTGGTCAAACCTAATCCACCACTGTTCCTTCTCCATTGTCTTTCTCCGAAGGTTTTTCAGTGATGAGCAGTGGCGTTAACGCGTAATTTTCAGGCTGTTTTCGATCTCTCTAATCTATACTGCACAGCTGATGTGAACTTAGCTAAACCGAATTCTCGCGAGCAACTGGACCCCTTGCGGTTGAATGACATATTTTGCACAACCTTGTACTCATGAGTAGTAGGAAAATAATTTTGTGAAGTCATCAGCCGCAGCGGATAGAAGTGTATCCTGGGTGATCAAGACTCAAAACCGCTGGATCCAGTCACACATCAAAACTAACTCCCCAGATGCGCAAACCTGTGTCGGGACATGTGGTCAAGATGCTACGATCCGAAACTAAATCCAACGGCCACGTGTCTGTGCACTCTACCCATCTGAGTGTTATGATAGAGATGAAAGTCCCCACGTGACTGGGGTTTTGGTCAACCAACCATATTTACTTCGATTTTCCTCTAAATAAAAAACACATGTAAGAGGGTAGCGGATAGTAGAACAGTGCAGAGAACGTGAAGTCTGAACATAGTTTGATGGGAAAATCGTGAATAAAACAGCTATCGACGGGAAATGTCCTCTCGAAGGATTGCCCCTTCTGCAAATGTCCCCATATAGTTATCTAATGTTTTTTTGCCTAATCATTTTGGAAGACAGCAGTTGCCTATTTCCTTTGAGTGCTTTGGTATTTTGGCGGGTTTGTAAACAGCTATTCTGGCAACGAAATAGCAATTCCTTTCAAACATATCCATTAAGTACTCTGGGTGTGTGAGTGAGGTATGCATTGTTTACGGCACTATTAAAAGGCCTAGAGAGTGAGTCCAGCTAAGCGGTGTAAGCTCTTACAGAATTTCGCCATTGCAAATCATCAGAAATACAGGACGAGGTGTATCCGACGATAAGCAACTTATTACGATGTGTAGTTGCAATCACCTGAGTTGACAGACCAGTCCGTGTTTTAATGTTATCTTGAGCGATTGAACCTCGGATCACGAGAAATGCGCCCCATGAATACACAAAAACACTATAATCTAGATTCCTTTACCAAATTATCTTATCTTATAAAATTTTCAAAGAATGTATTTGAAAATTGTTCGGGTATGACACAAGCCCATGGATTGCCTCTTAGAGTGGACATGAAGCTTTATTATGCCTTGCTCGATGAACTAATTCCAAGCATGAAACATGCACTGGATGTACATGATTTTTACTTCTGAGCGGATTGTAAACTCATGATGCTGATGATGATAGAGTTTGGCAAAGTGACGATACTCACTTTCTTACAAACAGTTTTGAACGCCATTCGAGATTTGGCATAGCTGAGCGATTATACGTATACTATCCTGTGACCCCCCTCCGAATTACCGAGAAAGTCTAGAATCATCCTTCAATATATGGGATCTGTCAGGTCCACTCCTACAGACTTAGTCCCATAGTATTAGCCCGTATCCCTCTGGAAATTGAATATTAGCGTTCAAAGTGTTGAACTGATGTTCGGTAGCCTCTAAGTTGTTTCCATGCTCACGGTATTGCGGGACACTATTCAAGCGTTATTCGATAACTCATTGCTCTTTCTCAGTATGAATGCTCGAAGCGATCAGTGGTAAATCCTTGTAGTCCAGCATTGTTAGAATGGACACAACAGCAACATATCCGCCCAAATGAAAGTCAGCTGAACCTGCTTGACTTGGAGAGACATTCGAGTGTCCCGCCTCATTCCTGATAATCTACCACCTCCAATAACCTCACTGAGTATGCCATGTCCACAATCTACCTGTCTTCTGGCTCGGAAGGCTACTACTTACGAAAACATTTTCTGCCCATGAGGTAAGTCAGTGAGCTGCCTTTTCAGTCTTTTTGTGAGACAATCTCGAGTGTTAAAGAGCTATTCAGAATAGGTGTGCTTCATGTAGAAAAACCTCTTTGCACGTAGTATCGTTTTTAGCATCAGTTATAGCCCCGAAGCATATGTGACCGTCTCTGACAAATATATTCCTCACTGCCTCATTATGCTACACTCAAGGCACTGAGTTTACTGTGCACTTTCCCCTCGCAGGTAGAATAATTTCACTCTGTAGTCTGATAAGCAAATTAACAGCACTGGTACTATCAGCATTTTTACATTTTTCGACTAGTCTTCGTCGTCATCACAGTGTTTGCGATTGAACTGATCACGTCGGCCTTCATCGGTATGGTACGTTCCAATCAGTGGGGTTTGTATGTCATACTGCCGAAATATTTGTCAATGCCTAAATCTTCCCACAGAATGACGCAATATACCCTCAGTGGCCAGTTACTCTTAAAACTTTGGGAGCTGCTTTGTGACACCGGTGGACTTGGCAAACTTCTCCCACACATAAGTCAGTGTCATGCTTCGCATCATGTAATTCAAGTTCTACCTAAAGCAGAAGTATTTCAGTGTTTTAAGTGTAAAAATTGTTAGGTGAAGTATATATGCACAAGATCAGCACGATGCCAAGCGAAAGAAGGACAATAGATACAACGGTCTCCTTGTGGATTCGTTCAAAAGTAACCATATATGGTGTTTCGGTAGAATGCGTCAGTTTCACTGCTGCCCTCCCAGACTGGAAGCCATGAATTTATCGGTCAGACCAACCAAATGTGATCAGTTACACTTGGTACCTTATGTAGAAGTCCAGATAGGACAAAAACTCACGATTGACGAAGTCGACTCATTTGACAACTGCGGGAGACTCAGCTGAATCTTTCGTTTTTGATATGCTTCGACCGAATATGCTGCATAGTTTGTCACCAAAACCAGTGTACTTTGCAAGTGAGTGCGTTCTACCAGTTGCATACAACTTGGTGTGAAAGTACCACTTGAGGTTGCTTAAAATTACTTGAGGAGCACGAGAAAACGTATGAATAATGTGTTATGTCATGGAGGAATTCACTAGGCTTCCGTCAGGACTTCGTAGAAGGCGGGCGTCTAGTCAGGAGGAGGATTTTTCTCCAAGGTCTTGATGGTTGTTACCAGTCCCAAAGGATTTCGTTTCAGATTGCTTAAAATATTTCAGTCCCATTATCAAGTCCCTTGATTACCTCGTTTTTCTTGAGAAGTTCATGTCATGAAGTCGCTACATCGCCTGAGGAATTTTTCTTTGAGTCATTAAGTACAAAACGCTCTTTACCTTTCGAAGTTTTGTGGCGTGTAAACCATTTTTCACGGATAAATGGGATTCCTTGAAAATGCTCTTCAGAGCAAAGAGAAATTGCCCTGTTTTGTGAGCGGTAGCGTGCTTTCATGAAGAAGTCCCAATAAAAACCGTTTGTTGTGTATAAGTCGAAAGAACGGCGTCGATGTTGTATAGTGCTAGGCAGTGGGTATACCACTTGTTGGAGTGAATCTGTCGACGTGCTACACCAGTTTACTTCTCTCATGGAGACCCTCTCCAGTTAGTAGTAGTTGGTAATCAGCAACAGTCTTTTACATTTCCGCCCAGTGTGTCCAGAAACTGCGGTATCGTATAACGGTAATACCATTCCAGTAGGTTCGAGATGGGAAGGACGGGATTTTTACGCTTCTTCTCTCATGAGCATATGCAAAGAAAAGGGAACAGCTCACTCTCTGATTTCTAAATCTTACACAACACAAGGTGATACAGCTTATTGCATTTTTTGGAACTGAACCAAGACAGCGGCTCGTGAAGTCCAAAACTCTTTTCTCCGCTTTGTGTGAGTGCCTGAAATAAACCTACGACAAAAGTAAAAGACGAGTGCCTCCATGGCTGTTAAGCCTACTAACAGCAAACCCCACAGACGTGACAAGCAGTGACATGGAATGTGGATTACTCTTATGAGGCCGTAAAGGTTATGGAACTATAAAGAAGCTAAGCTTATAAGATGATGTGGGGCCGAATAAGCTTTGAACAGATATCAGGTGATGCGGCAAATAGTCAGCAGTTTTCGATTGTTTGTTCAGCGGACAATCCATCTCCGAGAAGCAAGCGTCGCCAAATGCCGGGAATTGAACCACTGATCAATATAAGTTGAGCACATTTTTGGTCCAACCTGGCCTATAGATTGTCTTGTTTTGGGTAAGGCACATTGAATCGTTTAATTTACCTATATCCACTGGGATTTTGGGGAAGAAGTTGTAATTGCAGCCTCAAAAACCTGTTCCCAAAAACACTTCGCTTTCATGAGAAACAGAAAGGTCCCGAAGTTTTGTGCTGTTTGAGAGGATGCAATGTACATGAGTTTTTGCATTGGTCTCAAAACATCTGGAAAATTCACTCGAATGAAACTCCACCTAAGCGATGTTTCTACCGAAACCCGACAGATTTATTGCTAACCAATCACTAATGCCACTTAACCAGTAAAGTAAAAACACTCACACGGTTTCAAACAGATGTCTCGAAACTACGGTCCGCTAGCGAAGTTCGCAGTATAAAGCTCCTTTTTTAGACTCAGAACCACAGCAGTGGTTAGTGTCTACTTCTCATAAGATAGGTGAAACCTCCGGACAGGCCATTAGCTGCTTCACCTTTATTCAGGCTTATTAGATTAGCCTAGTCGCAGCAGCCGTATTTCAAATTTGAAAGTGAATCGTACATACGTCGTGATAAATACACAATTTTGAAGTAACTGGAGTTTGAATAGGAACCCAGTTGAATGTCACTTGAATATCCTGGTCATGGTGCTATGATAAATATCATAAATGTATTGTCCCAATACGGTGACTGTAAGTATAATCACATTTTGAAATCTTTGGGTGACATTAGGCTTTTCCACCGTCGCTATCCAGTTGGAGTGTGTTATATCTGCTAATTCGCTAATCTGTGGTATCTGCTGCTGACCCGCTCCAGTGCCCAGTGTCTGAAAAAAGACTCACAGGAAGGAACGCAACAGCTATATTCCGAACAAGAAAGTGCGGGTGCGCGAGCAAGAGTTACAACTACCCCACGCTACTTAAAGGGGACTTTCTGACATTGATCCAGGCTGTCTGATAGACGTTGGTGAACACCAATCACATCGATTGTGCCTCTGTGAAATGCCTGAACGCTGATCACATTCGGTCGTGCTTCTGTGGCGCGCAAGAACACTCATCAGGTTTTGCTGAATTGATTGAATGATAGACTGGCCTGGAGGCTTGCCGGCTTTCCAGTTGAGTTTTTGTGGAGCAGTAGGTTCTGAGGTTACTTTCAGGAATCTGACCTTCCTGATAGATTGATTTTTTGCTTTGCTACAAACTACGGGACCCGTCTGGAGAGATGAGCACTTTAAAAAGAGTGTTAGTTTCGCGAATACACTCAATTGCATAACGATTCGGTTTTCACCGGAGCCAGTTGAATCGTGGCTGAATCTCTCGTTTGAAGATTTTTTCATTACGTGCACTCTGTATACAATCAGAACATAATTCTGTCGTAAACTCGGAGACTGAGCTTACCTGCTTAACCCCAAGAAGTGCGAGAGTGGTAGTGCGCTTCGAGGGTATTCCCGTGGCCCTACGAGTAGTGTGTTACGTCTGAACAATGTTATATCTACTCTCACAGGACACGGGCTTGATGAGTCTAGCCATCAACAAAAGTTGCGTGTCTTCGGCAGCACAGCTTGAAAGGTCCGTCATCCGAAAGGAAATCAATAAGGCTGGATTATTGGATTACCAACTGCCCACTTTGAAGCAGTTAGAACTGGGGCCTCAGGGGCAAAAAATTTGATACGTAGTTTATTCAGGGTTCTTAGATAAACTTTTCCCAGTTGAACGGTAACTGCAAAGTAATGGCCAATAAAGTCAGTGTGTGGAGAGGAAACTTGGGGGAATTTTTTCAACACAAATAAATAATGCATGAACTCTAGCGGCTGCTTCAAAGATGCTTTCGGAATAAGAGTGAAACGGAAGAAATTCCATAGTTTCGATGCAATACTCCAAACGGAATATAATTAGAACGTTTTTATTTTCAATGAAACGATAAGAAGTCCTGCAAGGGGAAAGTTGGTATATCAAGTGCTGAAAAAAATGTGCTTTGCGCGTCCGTCAACGTAACAGTGACCTAACCTTCCCAACGGGGGTTTGTTTGCAGTCTCCTTCCATGATACCAACCCGAAATGCAACCGGTAGAGGAATTTGTGGTTGCAGCGACTACTAACCTGGGCATGCAGTTCACCCACACGTTCAAAGCGAACCAATGACTTTGTGTTTATTTTAAGTTCATTTGTGAAGGTGTGCTTGTGAGTTTGGCAGCCAAGCACCATGATTGACACTTCCATTTTGATGTATGTGCTGCTATTCATCATTCGACCGGTGACGCTGTGACGCTGCGTTATTATCATACTCCGCAGAGAACGTCTTGGGCGTAGCTTGAAACTTTTCTCACTCACCTGACGATCCTGGCGTGTTGTCGCAGAGGACAACCCTCGATGGCTTGGAACACCAACAGAGACTTATTTTTTTTGGCCTTCTGACGACGGACAGTTTGCAAGCTTGCAAGAAAGGATAAGTATTGCATACTAAAACGGAACAAAGAATCAAGTCTCACCCTGTATCGTCCAGAAAACTTGCTCGGTTTCCAGATCGTCGAAAATATCCAACTGCCTTGGAAGATGCGGGCACCGGTTGAATACAGACTTATGGGAAGTCTGTCATCTCTACGGAATGAATAGAAACAAAGTTATCACGACACTACACAGAGCAGAAACAGTTGTCAGAGAGGTCCTGTTGATGGAAAACTGCCCTCAATACAATTAGACGGAACATTCGCTGAACATTTGCCGAGAGCAGTGTGTGTCGCTTAGCAACTAACTGGCAACAGTGCTAGGGCATTTAAAAACACCACCTCACTATTACGCCCATTTGGTCAAGTTCTGTATACCTTGGAGGTCTTCATGATAATAAGAATGAAAGGACAGCTGAATAGGTCAAATTACTCAGCCGATGTGCAGATAAGCACAGGATTACTGCAAAAAGAGTTGACTTTAGCGAACGCCGCGCTCCAAACGTGCGAAACGGATGCTGTCTAGCTGTCCATCATGAAAACGATGAAACGCCATCTCACAACGCTCTTCGGCTCTTCATCACACTTTTCGTTACATCTGTTCGACTTCAACGGAATAAGATTTTCTAACCAATGAGCTGATGGAATAACACCTAATCCTAGCAACCAACCACAGACGGCACCTTACTAAAAGTGCGTTTATTTCTCATTTGCAAATCAATCTGGTTTGCATCGGAGACTCAATTGAATCTCTTGTTTAAGATGTCCTCCAGCTGAATGTGGTTTTGGGTTCAAGTAGATCATAAGGTTTACGGAAACTCGGGGACTGCGCCTGATGAGCCCCAAGAAGGACGAAACCGGTCGTGGGCTGTCGAAGAGTTTTCAGCAACCATGGGAGTAGTTTCCTTTATGTGTTTATTTCTATTTGCAAGCACACTAAGTAATTCGCAGTTGTATTTCCATCACCGTTTTGCAGGTGAGTGTCTGGTCAGATCTCTACTTGCCCACATACCTGCCTACCTTAGGTTGGGCAACGATGATTGGGGTATTCCGAAAGAAACTAAACAACGCATAAATCTGACATAATCAACAAATTCTGAGTTTTCGTATCAGAAACGACAGCAATTAATTGCGTAACCAATACTTTTCCGTTAGGAGTTTGCGTCCGCAGGTCACAGTATATATATATATATATATATATATATATATATATTGAGTACATAGTTCAGGCACTCCATAGTGGATTATCATCGGATATTAACGACTTCAGTTTTATAGTTTCGTTGACAGTACTAGTAACAGTACTAGCAATCTGTGGCCAAAAGTGCCTGAAGAGTCGCCCAAATGTTGAGAAGCAGGTCTGGACGTATATGGGTAAATCCTAAAGTTGGTACGGTCAATTCGTAAATATACTCCTGCATTATACGTGAAAAGACGGGCGCTGGAGTACTGCATTGGCACCCGTTTTAGCGAGTAAATGCAGCGATTCAGTTAGGTCCTAGTTTTTTTTATTCCTTTAGAAAGTTTCGGCACTTTTGCGTGGATCGATTAGGGTCTCCTAAGAGTCACAATACTTGATCGTGCCAATGTTCGATGCGAGGGATTCCTGTTCTAAATAAGACCACCGGACTCTCTTTGGTTACCTTCTCCGGGGGCGCTGAGGGCGACAAGGTGTGCAAAAAGCGGATTGAAGATCCGTAATTCAGGTATTGCTTTACTTTTTGAGTCTGTCACTCTGTGTCAAAATGTGCCGAACTGTTTTGCAGAGATGACTCGCGGTGAACGGATTGTCAGGGTAATCGAAGAGAGATGAGCTGATTAGGGTGAAATGGTTGGTTGCCACAACCAAAGAATATCATAAAAGAGAGGTTCAGCTGGAATTCAGTTCAGTCTCCCGTCAAAACCAGGCTGGTGTGCGAATGAGAGTATTCGGTGAAGCTCCTTCATTTTGGGTACCGGTGGAACATAATTTTGACGAGATCTCAGAAATTGCGCCCACTTGATGAGCCCCAAGGAGTACGGAAATGGTCGTGGGCTGCCAAAGAATTGGCAACGAAATTGGGACTTGTTCCCATCAGAGAACAGAAGACATTTTTGCAATGGTATTGAAGGGCAAAAAGGAGCGAACCGACGTGGAACCGAGCCGAAAGATCCTATACTTTTTCCCACTCTTTTCCGATTATTCTCCAAATCCTCCATTTGTTTCCCACTTCCAGAAACTCACATTGACGGTTGATATATGAATCCTTTCAAATCAGTGAGAGGGATTGCTTTTAGCATTTAAAACCACTGTTGTCAAACAAAGCTTTCTGGGCGGTTGCTACCCTCGAAAACACCTATCAACAATACGTGGCCACCTAAATCACAGTTTGGTGAACAACACAAATCGACGTGAAACTAAGTTGCACCGTACGAGTATTAATTTCGGTCGAATGGAATGGTCTCTCCCTAAAGACTATTGCCTGAACTGAAGTCGAGGAAAGACCAGAGCGCGCAGTCTTCAAAGGTTGTCCGTACGCAACACACTGGACACAGTGAATAGTTGTGTTAAGCATCGCACTCATCGGTACCGGATCCAGATACTGGGCGTTGCACATGCAGCAGGAATCCAATTCAGACATCTGCTTGTGGCAATCACAGTTCTCGGCAGCCGACACTTATGAGGATTAGGACCAGTGAAGTGTAGGAGCTGGAATTCCTATCAAAACAATCTTGCTCCTTTAGCTGAAAGGCAAGACAGGTGGGGAACAGCTGAATCCAGGAATGTTGTGATGAAAAAAAACATAAATTCCTAACCTTGTGCATAATTACTGCCTCAAAAGTTTGTGCGTTTATGATTAGGGGTCTTTAGCCTCGATGACGTTGATTTGTGGAAGTTAAGAGACTGTTAGGTCCCCGCGAAGGATTCAGATGAAGTGGCTACTCTAGGTAGTTTTTTTAAACAAGAAGAGGTAATCCGTTTGCTCATCTTGATGTGCGGCGAGGTTTTTACTGAAGGACTGTCACTCCCAAGAAGGAAGCAACCCTAATCACCATCGTCCGGAATAATCGTCCTTCAAGTCACATCGTTCAACAACTGTACCCAACGCCAGAACGACCAGAACAATCAACCCTAGCACGACCACTAAAGTCAAACTGAGCAGGAACCCCAAGTCGCAGAAGGAATAAACCGTATCCATACCATAAATTAGATTGCAACTTCGACAACACATCCGTTTTTCTCATTTTTTCCCTCAAGTCAAAGAGAACTCAGCGTATTAGTGAAATATGGATGATAAATTAGGCAGAGACTTTAAAAAGCTGCTACAACTTACACAATATGGTTGACCTCACTGTTAGTGACAGCCTTTACGCTTCTTACATCAGCCGATTGAATCAGCCGTCTTCCAGAACGATTGCTATGGTAATAAATAAGGCCGTAGCCCCTGCTCGCCCGCGGTGTCAGCATCAGGAGTTTCTCTGATGGTGTCGATCCCTGACACTTCCTTATGACCTGAATAAATAGAAGCAGGAAAACCCACCAGAACAGCGTCATAGTAAGTACCAGCATCTACAGCAGGTTCGTTTTTTTCTCAAGAAGCTAACGATCGACTTAGTTCAACGCGGCGATTATATGTGGCAACTATATTAAGTGGTGGGGAGTAAACAATCTGTGATGCGTATCTTTTCTTGGTAACGCACGAGTGACTGACTATCCATCCTACTACAGTGGAGGCCATCGATGTGCAGATACATAGCAGCTTAAAACCAAAAAAAAATAGAAAAATAGACGCTACCAGACCTCAGTGTGCCAAGATTAGATGACGTAACCCTGCAACCCTGCTGACGGCAGATCTACGGATCTACCCTACCCAAAAAACAAGATGTTTTTTAAATCGTGTTTTTGTCTATAAGCATTGTTGGCACTCGTATGCAAGCATAGGACCCAAAGGTTTGTTACAGCAACCTGGGTCCAGCTGGTACTCTGTTTAGAGCCCAATAGGATTAGGGGGCGAAGCAACACAGCTCAGAACGATCCTGAGATCATAATTATCAGCAAAAAATTGAAAAGCTTTGGGGTATTCAAACAAAAGAATGCCAATTCTGAACAGTGAGGTGCACACAGGTCTACGTCATGATCATAAAAGCGGACTGAATGAAGACTTGAAAAGTTTTCCGTGAATAAATGCAATGATTCTTAAGACGCACACGTCCAAAAACTGTTTGCATTCGGAAGTGATGCTGTCGCTCTAGTAGTAACACTGAGACTGGCGGCGTGTATTTATCATGTTTTTATGAAGGAAACTACCCATAAGACGGATTAAAATTTCTCTCCAGCTCACGACCGGTTTCGTCCTTTCTGGAGCTCATCAAATAGGTGCAGTTCTGAGTTTTTGTCATGATTGTGTTATACTGAAACCTTTATTGGATAAAACTGGACAAATACACTCACTCACTTGCACACCACTCTGGTTCTGATGCAAGTGAGTGTGCTGCACCTTATGGATCTCGAATATCGAGGACTACGACTATCCGATGAATCCAAAAAAGGGCGAATCTTGTGGTTGGTCGTCGAACAGTTTTCTTCATCCTTATAGATATTCTGTTTCATTCAAATATACTGTAAACTATTATGCAGCAAACTGAGTTGAAGGATACAACAAACTAGTGACTCACCACGGAGTCAGTTTAGTCTTTCATGGAAAATAAATCGGTGTGCAGATGAGTGCTTTTCTACTTGTTGAACTGAAGGTTACAGGTCCTGATTGCGCCCAGGAGCAGGATTCAGGGACATAAAACTGTTGGCCACAAACCTCGCAAAAATTAGGAGCGGCATATTTTATTCTGTGTAATTATTCTATGTGATTCTGTGTAATTCAAGGTTGTTGAGGAAATATATAGTCATCTATACGCCTACCATTTTTATGATATTCTTATAGTTTTACATATTTTTTGTATATTATATTTTTATACATTATATTTTTAAATATATTTTCAAGTTAATCTAAGGTTTCGGATGCGTGCACCGTGAGAAGAGGACCGAGTTGTCTGATCCGCTATCTGACTTTCGATTTTTGCCGAGGCTGCGCTGATTAGGGTATTGTTTCTTCCTAAATTCATGCGTCAATGTTAGCATTCATTTCCAACTTTTTCAACGTTTACCTTCCCTGTACTTTCGTAATTTCCCAACCCTATCCTTTTGATGTCTGAATGTGAGTGAATGGCTTTAAAACACTACTCATAAGCTCGCTGAAAACTTCATAAACGCTAGAATCAGCTGGGTTCCAGGTAAGTCTTCCACCAAAATAACAGTGGTATGCAGTGTACTTTGCTAAGTAAATGACCTGGTTTTGGTGTCCAATACTGTGGCGGTTCATTTGTCAATTTTATCATGGGATCATAGCGAGTGTACCACCAAACCATAGCGTGTTTGAGACGATTCATTTTCCTAACAGGACCTCATGGTATTGAAAATCATCCCTTCAATGAAACACATTTGGATGTTTCCACAAAAAGAGTCCGTGCGTCTAGTACTTCATAGAACTCTG
This sequence comes from Opisthorchis viverrini, assembly GCF_000715545.1. NCBI lineage: Eukaryota > Metazoa > Platyhelminthes > Trematoda > Opisthorchiida > Opisthorchiidae > Opisthorchis > Opisthorchis viverrini. The sequence goes on along the minus strand of NW_008751888.1, from coordinate 783,409 downwards.
AGGTCAACTCTAGTAGCTGACGTGTTGAGACCTAGATGTTATTTGAGTCTCCTAGCTTTTGGACATGTTTACTAAAGAATTTGAATTTCCTTCTTCAGGTTGAATGACAAATTTTATGGACTGACGTCTGGATAATTTGATGCTTCGGTCTTGGACAATGCAGCGTCCAATAGTACGTTGCTGCCGGGACGTGAGTCATATTTACCGTGACACCAGGTTTTTGCCTTTTATTCTTATTTTTGTGGTAAATACAGTCAGTATTTTTCATGCTTACTTACAACCTATCATACCAAACAGCGAACAAAAAACCGTTCAGCTGTAGCACCCTTTCGGTGTCTAGCTGCCATGCCACACGAAGGAAGCACGAGGGCTGGGATACTGTCAGGTTGCCTAAGCCTAGACAGGGGAAGTCGAGGGGCAGTGGTCGGGTTCGAACCACGGACCTTCCGGTCAGTAAATTCGCGCTCTAACCACTTGGTCCATCTCGCTCCAACAGCGAACAAACAGACCACCAATGTTATCATTATTTAAGAAGACAATATTCTTACATAGACACAACAACACACCACTCATATGGTTGCTGAAAACTCCTCGATCTCACACGGCAGCGCATCCGGTTGAAGAAGAAAAAGGATGAGCAAGCGATTCCTATGAGATTCAGTTGAGTCTTCCGTGTAAACTAGACTGGTGTGCGAACGAGCGCACTTCGAGAACATCTGCTTCATCACCCTTTCTATCATAAACCAAACCCCTTCAAACGCTTTAGTCGAAAGTAAAATTCAATTCAGTTAGTATTGCACTGCTACTTGCTGAAAACTTCCCGACAGCCGTCGAACGGTTTCGTCCCTCTTGGGGCTCATCAAGTAGGCGAAGTCTTCTAGTTTCCATCAACCTTGTGTTCTCCTTATACCCAAATTTCACGAAATTAGCGTTTCAACCTAGCTGATACGCAAACCAGTGTATTTCGTTAATTTAGTGAAATCGACGGGAATGGGAGCAGAACGGGAGAGATTTTCCTCCAGATTCCTGGTGTAAATTTCATTATATTGTCCGAGCTAAATGCCCATGAGAGGTATTAAGGTTAACTCAAGACAACACAACATGCTCCAGATGATTCACTGTATATCGCGGATGGTTTAGTAACCGATCCTTGCTCTCTTAAGAGGATACCATGTTCTATGCGTTGTCATTCCATTGGATTTAAGTAGTCTATTAACACACACACATACAGACACCATTGTTCTGTCCGATGCATTTAACTTCCAGGTTAAGATATACCAAACAGAGTTCGACGCCTGACAGCAACTGAACTTACTCGCTCACCGTGGAAGCAGAAGATGGTCCGCTCGGTTGACCAGTTTCATTTGACCAAATGCTTGCTTGTCCGGATTACTTCATCTGTGTTTCCGGAAGCAAGGCCGCTTGCAACAGTTCGAGCGGCTGATGGTCTTCACATCACAAAGTGATGTGATGGAAGTGCCTATCCCGCATATCCAAAACAACATCCCACTGCTTGTTCCCATAAGTTGTCGTTTTGACGTTGTGATTGTCACCGTCTCACCCCTCTTCCACCACCATCACAACCTCCCTTCTCTCGCTGAACCTTTGCGAAAATTGTTTTTGTCATTATCAGATGAAGTCAGTCGAATCGTCCTCCTCGGGCAGTCAGTCGGCAGTTGGCGTGCCGGTGCTCATTGACGTTTACGTAAGATTGTTCGATACCACAACGAGCAACGTCTCGTTTTTTGTTTGTTTTCTACCCCAGCACCCTGTCCACCTGTCGTTGTTAGCCCCAGAAGAACGGAGACGAATTACAGAAGATGAACAGTCGACTATGTGTATGGTGGTTGTTCACAATTGAGCAACACGGTACGCATGAGGAGCAAGGAAAGAAACCAACTGGGAGCATTGACACTCATGCCTCAAAAGATTTTTTTCAGTTATTTGCCCACTGTATTGGTATCCCTGTTGTGCCTAGTTGAGGACAAAACGTTTTGAGTTCATATTCAGCCGTATCCATGTTTATTCCTATGCTTGTCAACTGCAACACCCGGTCCAGATCAACGAAAATGGTTCCTGTGTAAATAAAAAGCGTATTCCGACATATTTGCTGCAACATACTCCAGACTTGTTTCTGAATTGTAATCAGGTATAGCTCTTCTTCAACGTTGCTTACCTAATAAGAAGTGGATTTTTGGCATAAGGGTACTGAAATAACCGCAAAAACGGATTGCGAATATTTGGCATTTCAACTGGAAGTTGCGTCACTTTATAAGCCCCGCAAAGCGATCAAGAGTTTCCACCAGCCCTGCAGTAGGATGTTTGTACCAACAGAGGCAACGCTGGCCAATAGTGGTCTTCTGGAGGCTACAGGTTGATAAATACACACAAGTCCTTACTGTAGATGGCACTCAACAAACTTGGTTGACAAGGCTGCGTTTAGCGGTGCGCCTCAATCCGCAAATGAGAACTTGCGTTTGGGATACTGAAAACCGAGTCTGTTTGAATTTCATGTGGCTGAATCTCAACTAATATCAACTTCATCCGCCTGTACATTGACGGGTTCATTCTCCTTGGAAAAGACACTCATTTTTTGTTTGACAGCGAGCACATTTACAGCTTAATTGCTTAGCTGCTCAATGGAAATTAAGTATATCTGATCAACCCCGAGAAGGGTAAAAGTTTGGTTGATTTTCGTCGAATCGTTTCCAGCCTTTCTCCACTATATATAAAGGGGAATCGCTTATTGCTTCCTATCTACGGCTTTTAGACTAATTAAATCAGTAGCACTGCTTGGCTTCTCTGAATTTTTCGTTCTCAAAACTGCGATGCGGAATGCACTTTCACAAAGAAACATTTCATGACTACCTGCTCAGTTCGTCTTCCAGTCAATATTGACAAAAATATTGGACAACACTCTCCTAGGAATAGCATATAGTGAATATTAGGTTGAGACTCTCATACTCCCATTAAAACCCCCGCAATTTGCAAATGGGTGGAGTTCCCCGCTATCCAAAGATGTATTTAGCTACCCGATTAATACTTGTCTCCAGGATGTTGAAACGGCACTATCCAAGTATGTCAGCGAATGGATGCAACCGCATGACCACTGACAATGCTCTGTTGCTGACGTTAATGTTAATTTAAGCCCGAATGCGGACAGTTACTTCTGGCGTGGAAGTCGTTTTGCGCTTCACAAGATTCTTGGTAATCTATCAAAAGAGCGGGCTTTTTTAGGCGGTTGAAAAAGATGCGTCGAAGTTTGGCTGAACCTGGAGACTTGTTATGGATGGATTTGTAGCCACGGAAATCAAATGGAATTCAAATATTGAACTCGGTTCTTCTGTTTCTGTCAGTCTAAAAAATCGCTGGTTGCTGTACAAAAAGACCACGTTATTGAAAACAGGTTAGCGTGACGACTGTCCAAGTGTTCCACATACGAAGCTTACACGTGCCTGGATTGTTCATCTACCTCAAAAATTGCGATAATAGTACGTTTAGGTAAGTATGCATTCCAGAAAAACAGATGGGTTGATTAGCTCCAGGTTGTAGTGAATCTCCGTTATTGAACAAAATGTGCGCAATTTATGGAGATCAGGTACCAGATTAAAAGTTTGTCAAGGTTCTACTATTTTTCGCATGCCAAATGCGATTGTTTCATTGTATGTCTGTACACACTGTACAGTTTCAGTGGCCGGCCGACGGCTACCGGTCACTGAACCGATTGGTCCGTCCAGTACGAACCAATGAAAACCTGACAAAAGTCTGTAGTCTGTCGATGACCATCGTTCAAACCATTCTATGAGCAGAATAGCCTGATTCGGGGAAGGATATGTCCAGTCTGTGTCCCTCCAGCGCGTTGAACGTGCATATTCATTGGCAGCTGACCTAGTCCAGCTGTGGGGGACATTGTTTTACGCTAGTGGAACTCATACTACCCGACAACGCTCCCTATGTCTACCTCTGCCACCACCCCTTTTCTTGACAAGTGATTTCTATCTTGCTAGCCTTTGGAGGGCGCGAGTGGGTGAGGGTTTGAGACTGGACAGTGGTCGAATTTCTTTCCATTGCTAATAGTGGGATGGCCGCTAATTCACGCTGTATTGATCAAACAACAGTCCGGTCCACCTACATTCACCAAACCCTTTGGCTACTTGGGTCACTCTTCCCCTCCCTGTCTATCCGTCTAACCCTGCGTTCTTGTTCCATGTCCAGCAACGTGGTATGTCCTTGGGAAAGACTATGACGGGCAATATGAAAATAGTTGCAAACTAAGTCAAAAGCACAGTCACTCACAAGCTAAGTTGGTTTGGCAACTGATCCACATTCCGCGAAACAATGTTCCTAAAAGCGTCAACGGGAAATAGTCAGAGCCGAGAAAAGGATTCAAGTAAGTCTGGATGTGTGGTTCGTAATTTTAATTAATGAGAACCATTAAAGCCCAGTACATGTTTCCGAAATTTAGGACGAACCTAAACTTTCTAAACGGAGGTAACTTAAGGCACAAAAAATAAAGAGGTATACTTTTAAAGCGGAGAAAAGTAGCAGGGTGTTAACTTAGTTCAGAAGTCGTCCAGTAGTCAAACGAAGAGGGATACGAGACAACTCTATGACCAGTTCCAATTTAGGTGGAATCCAGCTGCGGCTACAAACGAGTCGAAGCAAATTACTAGCCGTTTTTAGGGTGATGTATAGAACAGGAAGGAAGTACACCGAATTGATGAAGGTGATTAGGTACTGCAATTTCTGCTTGCTAGTAATTTGGACAACAGGCGTTCTGCTGTGCAAATTAAATGATTACTTGAAAACAGTTACTTTAAAAGTCAAGTGAATTAGCCTCGATTCTCTTCATCTAAATTCAAGAATGGCGCGCATACTGCACCCAGTGTGTATGTCCACAGAACAAATTTAATCTTTCTAGTAGAGGACTTGTAAATTTGTTCCTTGGTCTACTAACAGTGTAAGAGGAGTTGGAAGAATGTGTTACCTTACAGAGACCATCTTTGAATAGCGGATAGATGAATAAAGCAGTTTTCAAAGTTTTTTGTATCGCACGGTACAATAACTACTCCATCGGCGTCATCTCGAAAACATTCTATTTGAGTGGTTGGTAATCGCGGCCGGAATCATAACACCAGTTGAAAAAATGGCTCTTATGAGATATTCAAACTACTGCGTTGTTTCATTATCCGATTTCCGACTTGTGTGCAAGAATCATGCAGGTAGTTTAGAGTGAAAATGAAGAACGGAAACAGTGAGTACGCTCTGTCCACATGGTCGAAAACCATGAGGTAATTTACCTCAAAGCATGTGACCAGAAGAGAAATACTAAGCAGCAGATTTTCTGCTGTAGCTACCATGAAGTCGTCATTAGGCTGGTTGAAGTATAGTTACTGACTATGATGGCTTGTAAGTCTAAAAATCTTATTCGAGCTGGGTGCACCATGCTATGTGGCTTCTGTGGTTGGAGGATGAGTGGTGCTCTGTCCTGTCTAATTGACAGCTAATCACGTGGTTGATCAGCCACTCTTGGTCGAACGGTTAGGTTGCGCACTGCTGATGATTCCACACAAGGCTTTTCAGCATAGATTGGTTATGGAGCTTAATATGTTTTTAAATGAACTTACATCTTAATTTCGTGGTTCATCTGGTCAAACCAAAGTTTCGTATAAGCATGCAGCTATCCTAACAAAATCGTCGAAATCGAGTTTGTCATGTATTGTATAGGGCTGCTCTCCGCTTAGGTCAAAATGAACGCTTCCTCTCGGAGTTATTTTTCTGCGCTGTATTACACAGTGGTGATATTTTGGTGCAGCTTTACTGAGTTTCGTAACAAGAAACCACCAAGGTGTCTTCATCCCGGTAGCTTTGGTCTGCTTTTGTTGGTTCGAAGGAGGTCTACTTGCCTGAGGCATCGCGGCAGAAAGAATGTGTAAGTGACGCGAATAAACTTATGAGTTGAATGCAGCTGCACAACTGCTTACGGTATCCGACACATGTTAACCTGGGGGCAATAAACTGACTTGTTTCATTCAACTAACGATGTGGCCGTCCTACCAGTGGGCGATAAGACCAAGAACGTTACAAGTAATCACGCAAATGTTACTGCCTCGGGTCAGAGCCCAGTTGTGATAAGCAAAACTCATGTGGTTAGTTTTGCGCGCAAACTTTCCCAGGCGAAACTGATGTGTGTGTGCTTGCGATACACTTCGTTTTTGTTTCGGTTGTTTTACACTCAAGAAAGCTGACTATCTCAAATAAGTAATCTTAAAATTGGCATTGCAAAGAGGATAGATTAACAGTTTGTGTTGTATGTGGAAAGTAGACCTTTCTACTGATTTTTGGACAAATTATTACTAAACTATGGTTTATTTTGTGGATTTTTTTCAAGCGGCAACAACTATCGAATCATAAAAAGCGCACGGATCTAAAAGATCCAAATTTCGAATGCATTTGATCTGGTGATAAGCTGAACACGAGAGGTGGATGAAGAGTTGGATGTCACAACAGAATAACTTTCCCTATGGGCGTGTACAGAGTAGACGAGTATTGCGCTGGAACGAGTTTGTCCACTGCATGCTCAGTAGGTCGGGCTTTGGATACTGAGGATTTGTAATACACATTTAGTAGGATATGGCCTCCCATACGGTGAGATTGTAATCTGATGAGCTTCTCTCTACCTGTGTGATGCTGCTTATTAAACTAAAACGAAATAGATGCTGGGGGAGGGTTTCTTGTCAATTGTTGTTTTGCGTCGTTCCATTTTCATCGCGTTTGTTCGAAAATTCTGTTTCTGATGGCGAATTTTATCCATCGTAACTTGGCTCCTAGTTTAGCCCGCCACATTATCCTGATGAGAAAATTTTTCTTAAGCCACCTTGAGTGATACTTTAACCAATAGTAATAGCACTGATAATTATAAAGGGACTATTCTTGGAAACTATGCACATTCCAGATTTAACCTCTATACTGTTCGAGTTAATGCCAGTCGCGTAGTGTCACTTGTAGGAAAGTTTGCTGAAAACCTTCCGACCATCATAAACAAGAGACTCAGCTGGATCCATTTGAGTCCTATGTCAAAACCATATGCGTGTGCAAATGTGAGCAATTGTCGAAAGTTTTACTGTTACAGAAGTATCCGCATAAAAGCAAACTAAAACCAATCTAAGGATGTATGAAACCTGCTTCCACCTGACAATTGACTTTGTGCCCCAGCTACACAGCATGACCGGCAAAATCCCAGAATGTAGTGCTAAATGGTTCACGAAACATGTTGTTTGCAAACCATGCCGCTATGGCGCCCACATTTTGGCATAAATGGCACTGCTCTCGGCAGGACAGCGGTTTTGTTGATTTAGCAATGTGAATAAGCAGTGACTGGGCGGTCGGTGTATTTTGCTATCGCACAACCAAATGATTTCAAAGCGTGCGTGGGGGTGACCGTCTTACCATGGGCACATGACAACAAAGTAGAAGCTACCCTCGGGGACTTGATTTCAAACAGTTGCTGTGGTGACGGAGCATTCCAGCGATCGACTTAGTGCACGCCTGTTTCTTTCGGTCAGTTAACAGGACACCTGAATTCAACCTGAATCGGCGACCGCGACGTTTTCTTTTTTCAAAGACAACGTGCTTAGCAAAGTTTGTTTAGGCAATCGTATAGTGTTTTGCCAGGCACCACCGATTCTTTCGGAAATTTCACTGCCGATCGTCTGGCGACGGTCTAGCCTACACAAATGTGTGTGTGGTGCAGAGAACTTTGAAGCCATTCACTAAAACTTTACTAAAGACACCACCTTTGAATAGCCTTATTCACTTTTGGAAATGTTCCCTTCGGAAAAATAAAAATTCAAAAGTTGAGCTTTGTTAAGTAAGCGTAGGCCCACATGTGTTGACCGAAATTAATATCATGGCCTCATCTCTACATGAACTTTATTCGTTTGGATCGAAAATAGAATTCCAAACTTCAATCTTCCTTGCTAATATCCCAATAATCGGATATTGGTGTGGTTCATAAGGAATGCTCACAAACAAGAAGGGGCAACTTTGTCCTGTAACAGTGCGTTTTACTTCCCTAAACGTCCTCTTTAGCAGAGGATGTTGATGGCACCTTTTGTTTCTCTACTGCGGTAATTGTGGTTTCCTCAAGAATGCCTTCCTGTCTGGCCGTCGAAATATTAACAGGGTTCATCTGCCGTCAAATGCGACAACAAGTAGCGGGGATACTTGTGGTCTCCTCGGCAGGCTGGCCCCATTTAAGGACACCTTCTTTACTGTTGAGAACTACAAAGCCCTCGATGTTAAATGCTTTTGATGAGGTATTCAACGCTTTTTCATTGGATATTTTGGAAGTTGTAAGTGCCACCGTAAAGGTAACTTCCTTATCGTTATTCTAAAAAGCCCATTCTCATCCACCTTGGTTTTCCTAGCTTTCTATATTTCGTTCTCGAGAATAAGTCCATCGAAAACTTTTGTGAAAGTGTGGTTTTTATTTAGAGATTATATATGAAATATGTGAAATCATAAGATCCCTGGAAGTTTAAGGTGAATCGGTCTAAAAAGTCGGAAACCAGAAACAGTTAGGTTCCAGAATTTGTGAACTTAATTTTCGCTTTCTTATCATTAACCAGTTGGCAACTGAACACATTTGTGTTGGGATCTCTTTTTCGTGAGTTTCATTCAGCTACAATCCGGCTTCATGTGGTCTATTAGTGTACCTCAGTGCAATCCCATACTTTGAAAAATATGGTCATACATGATGGCGCTACACACCATGAACAATGGAGTTTCTGATACCCTCCTTGTTTGGTCTCCATTTCGGGGTTGGGAACTACCCAATCAATCGTCCCGTGGAGGGATCAGTATTGTGAAACCTATTCGGATTATTTTCTCAGTAATCAGTCCATGCCCTGTCAAATTCATCCTCCCACTGAAAGCAAATCCGAAATTTACGTATTAAACATATATTCAAACGAAAGCTACCGGCCTATCCACCTTCCATACGAAGTCATGTTTTTACAGAGAGGTTTCCTCGTAGCGCTCGCTTGTGTTATCATCCGGCACAACCCAACAGACCGAAAACGATAATCTTGAATCTCGCAGTGAATCATCAGTGTCAACCCTGGTGTTGTGTCTTTGATGAATCTCGCAGTGAATCATCAGTGTCAACCCTGGTGTTGGTGTCTTTGATGATGATGATGATGATGATGTAACACAACTGACGGGACTCACGCCAAGCGATTCCATACGGTTGTTTACACTAAGCCTTAGCCAACAGGCAAACTTCATCACAGGTACAAATTAGGTGTTTGTCAATAGCACGACGCAATCATCAATTTGTTAATTGTTTACTGATTCTACCAAGGGTTTCTGGGATACAGACTGTATGTTCGGTGCTTTTAGGATTACTGACATTCTTGTTGACTCTTCTTGTTAACTCTTCACACGTCGATTAAGAGTTTGATAAAACTGTCTGACAACACTCAGACAACCGAACACATTAATATATTGGGCATCAGTCCACACACACATGTGGACCGCTTTGAATTCCACCGGAGATGGAGTTGATGGGAAATTGTTTATCCTGACTCAACCGGATATTGAACTAGAGAATCGATCACTTGAACAAATCCAAAACAGTCCAAATTAAACCCGCCTCCCTTGAAATAGAAAAATGCAGCTTGGAGAGATTCTAAAATGGCTAACCCAGCAAGGCTAGTTATTGGTTCGCCATAGGAATGTCAACCCTTCGTAGGGCTTCCAGCTCAAGGGCGTGTGAACCACCGGAACTTGACCGAAAATGTTGACTCTCATAGCAGATGCGTGGAGTTAGAAGTTGAGCAAACAGTAAGTTAGGCATCGAAGCCGATGCCGAATCAATAACGTATATCAAACAGAGATTTAAATGAGTGTGGTTGAGAATGTCATCCGATACGAATTAGTCTATTCACAGTGGTTGAACCACTCGATAGTTACGAGAGTGTAGATGGTCTGAGCGTAGCCGAATGTTCAGCTTGTGAATGCAATCGGCAGGCAAACTCACAGACGCCCCAAAAACACTAGCATTGCACAGAGGGTAGCAACACCATAACAAGCTTAATTTAATAATCTGCAATAAGATAAGCTTGGTTTTCGGTGTATTTTCTTTTAGAGAAACTACCCTTTGTCGACAGCTAGCAAAAACTCGCCGAAATTCGTTTACCTCATGTGGTCAAGTGGTCAATGTTAAATCAAAGAAACCATTAAATTATTGTCTGGCATTTCCGTTCCCAAGAATCATCTTTTCTACTCCAAAATGTTTTGATTTGAAAATGTAGCATCCAATGTTTAGCACGGATGTACTTAATAAAACCAGTGGCTGAACGGTTGTGCGTTTCATCATGACGAGAAACGGACGCGCGAAGGCATACTGACTAGCTTAGTAGAACTGATAAGTTCTGAACAGTTTCAGCGTTGTCATACTTGAGCTCATCGGAGATTGCTTTCAGTGAATTGCAACTAGCGAAATATTTTTGACGTTTTTAGCAGGCATCGCAATAGACTGAGACCGGACACTTTTGGTCTAGTTTGAGGTCTAGGACGTTTTAGAGGTAGTGAAAGAAAGTGCTCGGGGGCTGAACTTTTGGAGGTTTGTGAAATTTTGTACTGCAGTGAAGCATCAGTGCCAACACTGATATGGCAGTCTTTAATGATGTGATGATGATGATGATGATGATTGTGTAATTTCTACTCTTTTGTATCCCGTAAAAATTCTCGGATATCTGGAATCGCAGATGTTCCACTTCAACCAGGTATTCAAGCTATTTTGACAAGAGCAGGCAACAAATAAGTCGCCTGATGAACGTCAGAAATTTCGTTGCCTTACGATCAAAATAACTCGGTAGGTAGAAACGATATTTGGTTAAAACTAGACTACCAGAACAGAACAGTGAGAGTTCATTAATTCTACCTGAAATGTTTTTTTTGACGTTTCCCGTGTTTCAAAAATCTTTCAAACACAAAGTTGCAGATGCGTCTGCATTACGGATTTGTTGAAAATTAATGCGTCCTGGAAGTCAGGATTCCTGGTCACCGTGTTCTCATTGAGAGGTAGCTCGATGAAGGTGGAAGACTGCCAAAAGGCAGATCCGTGGCTCGAACTCAATTTCCGGATCTCAGCAGCCCCTGGCTAGGTTTGATCAACCTGACTTTTACTTCAACTTTCCTACTTCTTTCGTTTGAAATGACAGTTAGGCGCCGAACTTGTGTAACGGATGAAAGCCTATTTATTGTTTTCATTTGTTTCTAATGAGAATGTGTACAAAACGTGTCCGTGCACGAATAAAGATCGAAGATTATTTTGACCAATCCGCTCATTTGCATATAAAGTTGATTATCAAACGGAACTCAACTGAATCTCTCTTTTATGTTATTCTTCAACTGAATGTGCTGCACACAGGCCGCCTCATGTTTCAGTTGGTACAACATTCGAGATGTTGCAATATATTTTCATAAAAGAAACTGCTCACTAGTTTGCCTAGAACTCTCTGATAGCCCAAGACCTGTTTTACCCTTCGGAATAGAATTTTATGTTGTACAGGGGTCCAAAACCTCTCACAGAAGTATGATTGACTCCAAAGTTGTTTTGTCTCTGTACCTTCGTGTATCGCACTGTCGACGGATTTTTATGACCTAAGCTGCACATGAAACGGTGAGGAGTAGATGAGTCATATATGGTTTGATTAATTTTGACGAACGGACGTAACAGCCTTGTATTTTCCGTGGTAATCTAAAGTTCAATCCACGATTTTAGAAAAAGCGTGGATGAAAATCAGCGTTTTCTTTGAAACTACTTTTCGATCTTCGCACAATTTTTTGTGTTCGCATCGCATTCAATGAGAGTTTTGCTAGTTTTATTGTTGTTGATGCATTTTTCAGAATATTCATCCGGTATTACCTACTTTCAAGTCGCTTAACAGGTTAGTACTGCAGGATTGTAGGATTTAGCAGCGGCAGTCGCACGAATGGTGCTGGACTGGAATAGACTGAACTGCTTCTCAATCCGCCGGGCCGGTGTACACATGGTCTGTACCATGCGGTGCTGCATGAACAAGGTCCCCCACCACCCACATGAAATCATAAAATTCATCGAAATCACCGATGCGTGCTTATCGTAGGCTTCTGCGTTGCAAGTGGGTCATGGCGTTAAATCGTGCACTGATAAATCCCAAGCTAAACTGATGTGCGGCATAACGTAAACAGTTCGTTGGGGCATCGAAAACAGTCCTTTGCCCCACTGATAAACCAGTTTCATTGCATTAATCAAGACCAACGAATATAGATGATTAGCACGTGTTAACTGAGGAAGTAAGGAGAACGGAGTCATTGTTTGTACTTCTCCCGTTCTTTTGTTCATGAGGAAACAACATTTCAGGCTGAAATTTATCTCATGCCCGAGAGATTGTTTGTTTTTGGTCAGTCGGTCAGCGAATGATTACCGAATGATCCAGGATGGGAAGGATCAATTGTCATCAGTGTCATGATTAACAGATTGTATTTGGCCAAATAGTGAAAAAGCACTTCAGTTATTCGTCATTGTAAGGAAGCTTATGTACGCAAAGGATAAACACTGGTCCGCGTTCGGTTTCACTGATAATTCTACGGTTATGCCTTCAGTGAAATAATTCGGTTTGTAGTAAGAATTGTTAGAAAAATGATGTTTTGCCGTACAAGCAGTATGTTCTTTGTGAAGATATCGGAAGCAGAAATCCTCTGCTGGATATTACAGGTATACACACTCTTATCAATTGCAAACGTATGACATGTGAAATACGGGTAGACATACAACATGCTGTTGGAAATTCAAAGTTGAAACATGACACGATAGGGGTTGCTAGACACTGCTAGACACTCGTTAACCTTGGTGATGTGGATCATGGGAAACGCAACGTTAGCGCCTTGTCAATCGAACACGTAGATTTGTCTTTTCTCTGGTTATGCACATGAATTGTAGGAACGTCTAAAACCGGGGACTGAGAACTTGTCGTGATCAGTTTAAAGGAAGATTTGATAGCGATCGCGTGACCAAACTGAAGAAGCTGGGTTGCGATCAGTTACAGAATATCTTTCGGTCTGTGTGGCACGTCATACATAAGACATACTAAAGAGTTTCGAGTCCCCTCGTGTAGCGTTCACCGTAACTGCAGGTGAATAAGTGAATACAATTTGAGAGCACTTCTTTAGATGTTCTGACCAGCTGCGATGACCTGTTTGTTGTTTCCCGCTTCACCTTGGCTGAAGGACGGATCGTACGGTGATGTAAAACGTGCTTCTCAAGAAAATCGTTCGTTCTTGGTGTATTCGTGATAATCTGTTGTCCATGCCCCAAAGTAACTGATGTGCACATTCTTTCTGATTATGAGACATAACGTGCTTATTGGTTTTTAGACCACAGACAAAAGCTGAGTAGCTTTTTGTACTGTTCGGTACAGGTACAACAGACTCATCCTCCCATCTGGCTGACCAGAGTGTACAAAATAGTAGTAGGATTGGTTGTTGGTCTGTTCGCTTGGCAGTTGGGTTCACCATTATCATCATCGTCAGTTCACTGACAACGTCACCTCGATTAGTGATGAAACATTTGCAATCCAACTGCCAAGCTCGGTGAACAGATCAATAACCAAACAGCGCACTCGAGCCACCGATATTCCACAACATTGTTTATTTCGAATTCGAATGTGAAGTCTTGATTTGAGCGGAGTGATTTTAGCGAAGGAAACAACTCTATTTGTGTTCCGCTACATGCGATGAAAAATGTCATCCAGGCTATATTAATACAAGTCCAATTTGTCGGTCTCCCACATTTTTCCATTTCAATCTATAAAAAACGAGCAGACTAATTTTCGGGCCAATTAGTGTTTTAAAGCCATGCTGACGATTTGTTGTCACACTAAGTCTTGAAAGTAAACTTTGACATCCGTTTGCAAAAGAAACTAAGTTCTTTCAAAAGCGGAGCAGGAAATGGTGTATTGTTAGGGTAAGTCAAAAGTAGTCACAACTAAAGTTAACTGAAATCACGGTGGATAATGAATGGGCATAAACGAAGCACACTACACTACGATATAGACGTTCCATAGACACTGAGCTAACTTTTGAGGTTTAATTTACAATTTCCCCCAGATAACACGCCAAAAACATTCTAAAGTTTCCGTGTTCTTCATAAGAGACGCAAGTAGTTTACCTCTTAGGAATTTCGAAGTGGCTTCGAACCTACATAACCTACAGCAAAATAGGTAAGCATCATGTCATTCTGTTACAAGGGGCCAATTAACGCAGTAACTTGCACTCAGGACAAAGCGCATAACTCTCACAATTGCACAAATGATCACAAGCGATTCGCTGTTGAATATCATCTCGGTTATTATATCCTGAAATGAGAGGCCAAAGCGAACTGCAGGATACATTTCTTTCGAAGTATACTGCTAGTAATTTGTAGAGACTCACATAATGTACACTACTAATGATTCTCAGAAAGAACGATAGCTTTATCGTGCTTACCGAAAATAATAACAACACAGAAAATTGAGCGATATTTACCGTAATCTAGTGAACTTTGAGAAGTTGTAGGTTTCACTAATAATGCAGATTTTTTATTCTGAAATATCTAGATACTTACAGGAAAAGACATCAATTACCCGATATTTTTTTTAGTCTTCTTATAGGTATTGTCGAAATACGAAGACAAACTGTGTCAAAAACTGAAAGAAATGGGCAGAAAGCTGTTTGCACAGATAATTCGAGCAAAACTGCTCGCACAGTTGATAAAAAATTTTCCACAGCCCACTTCTCTTAGGGCTTCTCAGGTAGGCACAGTCCCCAGGTTTTATTCGAACCCAAATCTAAACATTTGGAGAAATGCATAAATTTGCAAACTAATCAGGTTTTAGTGGGAGACTCAACTGAATCCCAGATTAATCTCTAGTTTATGATACTCTTCACCCAAGTATGTTGCACCAAAAGTATGTTGCTACGTTGTTCGAGAAATCGTGGCTTCTGTGTTGGATGCTCAGTTGAAAGGCATAAGAAACGAGAGATTTAGCTGAGAGCTAGTTCAGTCTCCTGTCAAACCCAAATTAGTGTGCAAAAGAGCGTAGTTCGCTTAATTCGAGCGACACTATTTATGTCATGGGTTACTGAAGGTGCATCATAAGCGGACCGCTCCATATGTCACCGTATCACCCAGAATAATTTTTTTCGGGTATTCCATTGTCCACCTCACTCCCGATGATCCATTTCGGACAGGGCTGCTAACTGGCTGACATTTTTATTCTATCCGCCCATCTGCATCAGTCAAGAGGTTGAACGCCCGGCAATTGGTGTTCATTGTTTGCTGTCAGACAGCATATTCCCTTTTGCGCTTGCCCGTTTGGGTCACGTAACCTGTTCATTCATGCGGACGATCACATCAGTTCTGAACACACAAAAAAAACAACAAGGAAAGGATCACTACACAACCCCGTCAGAAACCTCACCAGATGGTAGAGCGAAGCCACATTCATTTCATTTGATTGTGTGGTTGATGAACACAGAATTATGCCGAAAAACAGTGTGAGTGAGACGACACTGACGCTACCGCAGTCGAGCAATTCGCATAGTCTAACCATGAGGTTTCATACTCCGAAGTTATCTGCGTTTTTTTCAAAGTTATTTCACGTTTTGTGGTTTTAAGCGCTAGTAACCAGGCTAGAGTGCCGACCACATCTAGCCAAAGAGTAACCCATAGAAACTGGGAGTCACCATAGATGAACGTTGGGAAACACAAAGTGGCTGCCGCATTCAGTTTTGTTCTGTCAACAACTTGCTAGAGTATGAATCAGCCAAAATTTAATAACTAATTGCATTATTCACAGAGGTAGGCAAACAATGGCTCATAAAAAATTCGGTGCTTGTAGCTTGGACGTTAATGAACAATATTTGGTCAATAAGTTTCCCGAGTGGAGTCGTTTAAGCGTCAAGAACTGGGTGACATCAGAAGGTTACTGACACGTTTCTTAAGCCCGTGAGGATGGGGCATTTGAGAGATTTCACTGTGTATGACTGCACAGTAGACATCTGATATGCATACAATGAAGTAGTAGCTTGAGGGTGTTACTTCATGGTGTTTTTCGTGCATGTATCTGGCTGTCAGCTTGTTACATTCCAAACCACATTCTAAACCGGTTGTTCAGAATAGTGTTGTAGGCAGCAGTTGCCAGTCAAAGGTGTTAGTTCACAATTCCCAAAATTTATGATCAATCAACAAATGGAGAGAATTTGCATTCATGAATGAGAGATGGTTGTCTAAAAGTGCCCAAAGAAAAGTCTACTGTGTAGAGCTGAACCATATCCTATACATTGCCTAACAGATAGGCGTGGTCTTCGAGATTCCGTCAACTCTATATTCTATTCGAACAGGAATTACACGAAGATAGCGAAGTAAACTCATTTGCATAACTATTTCGTTTTGATGGAGACTCACCTGGAAACCAGCTGAATCTGTCGTTTATGGTGCTCGTAAACAACATATTCAGTTCCTCAAGACCATTTTAAACGAGAAATTCAGTTGGGTTCTAGGTGAATCTCCCGTCAAAACCAAACAGGTGTGCAATTGAGTGTATTTCGCTATATTTTATACACTTTTTCTTGCAGCTGAAGGATATGTTTGTGTCTAATTTATGCCCATTCTCAATCGATTGGAAAAAAGTTTGGAACCGATGGAGAAGTCGTCGCTTCAGAAGGTCTTGGAAAACAATAGGTATGTTTTAGTTAAAAACTGCCGATTGTTTACCAAGGCCTTCTGAAACTATACCCACTCCCGTCTGGCACCCCTAGTTGATGAAACTTGGCGTTTTTAACTTTGCAACCGCTCATGCTTATTTCCCTTTCCAAAGTTTTTTTTCTGGAAGAGTTTTCATCTAAATCTTACCAATCATAATTCTTTGTATTAGAGATCACCTCAAAACTATGGTTTTCAAAGTTTGGATTGCTATTGAACAGTTGGCTTGATCAATCCCTTTCCAAAGTAGGAAGTGTATGCAGAGGTTTTAGCACAGAACAGTAAGATGGGATATGGAAAGTACATGTTCACAATGTTTGCTTTCACCGGAGGAGTTGTTTATTACCAAAAGTTCTTTAATTACAACAGGATTTGTAAGAAAGGGCATAAAAAGGTTTTCTTGCAGTTCAGAACATTCACTTGCTACTCGAAAGAAGGATTGGTCCATCTCGGAAGAGGNCAGCGTACTTTAGTTTAGAGAGCAATTTGTTTGTTCGGCCAGGAGCTGGAACAAGGTTTAAAGCAAATCTGGCAAGACCGCAAAGCAACCAAGCGGGATGCTAACTAAATCGATTGCCGGAGTAGCAGTTTTTCTCATTGCTGACCTCGTTCGGTCTGTAAACAAAACCATGAGTTGATCTTGACTTCTCAACGTCATACTTCTCTGACGTCTTACGAGTCAAATCAAGATTCGGGATTCCCCAGAGTTTCATTAGATGCGCACTGATACTACCCACCCATCCTGACCAATAAGAATCAGAAAGCTGTGCAGCACCAGGCGCAGGGAATGTCTTGGCAAAAAGCCTATTTAGGTTGCTATAATTAACCATTTCTGCTAGAAGAAGTATATGTTTAATAACAGATGTTAAAGAAGATAATTTTTGTGGCCTCAAAGAAATCCCAAAATACCTGGGTCACTTTGCTTGAGAAAGTATCACAGTAAAAATTCCGATCATACTTCATTTTCTAAATTATATAAATCTTGGACAAATATTCTCGGCTTCACGCGGATTTGGTTTTGACAGGACACTCATCTGAATACAACCGAATCTCTTGTTTATGAAGGTGGGCTTCAAGAAGGGCGAAACCGGTCGTGCGCTGTCGAAGAGTTTTTATCATTCATTTATAAGGTTGCTGAAAATTCTTCGAAAACCCACGACCGATTTTGCCCTTCTTGGGGCTTATCACCTAGGCTCAGTCTCCGGGTTTCCGTCAACCTCATGTTCTACTTGAAACAAATTGCACGAAATTAGTGAAATACACTCATTTGCAAACTAACTTGGTTTTTCGAGAGACTAACCCGGAACCAGCCGAATCTCCGGTTTGTTATATATCCAGGCAACTAAATGTGCTGCACCAGGCCACCTCAGGTTTCGGTCGCTGCGATATTCGAGATATGAGCAGTACATTACATATATACATGTCTTGCGATGTCTCGAATATCGTAGCGACTGAAACATGAGGCGTCCTGGTGCA
Source organism: Opisthorchis viverrini (assembly GCF_000715545.1). Classification (NCBI taxonomy): domain Eukaryota; kingdom Metazoa; phylum Platyhelminthes; class Trematoda; order Opisthorchiida; family Opisthorchiidae; genus Opisthorchis; species Opisthorchis viverrini. The sequence continues at coordinate 765,141 of NW_008751888.1, read as the reverse complement.
GCACATTCAGTTGCCCGGAAACATTACAACTGGATTCCAGGTGAATCTCTCAAAAAACCAGATTAGTTTGCAAATGAGTGTATTTCGCTAGTCTTCATCAAACTTATGAGTGGTGTTATATCTAAAAAAACAGGATAAGACTTGATTTATTTAATTTGGTCATGGAGCACACATCATTAGTTCCCACAAGCCGCACAGGTATGCGACCTACTGAAATACAGAAGAGGCCCTGGAGGGGGTGAGTAACGGAAAAATAGACATGACAGTTTATTAATTATCGACTTTTTAATATTTGTGCTAATTACATGATCTCTTGTTGACCTACATGACGGAATCTGTTAGTTTGTGCTAGTTTGAATATTTAAACTCGAAAGACGCAAACTTTTACTGCACCCTTATAGGAACCGATTAAATCACGTCAAATACAAATGGAATATTATTGCCACGCAAAGCAGATAGCATGCAGCGCATTTACTACTGATCATCCTGTTTCGCAGTTACGATGGGTACTTCTTCAGATGAACATTATAGTATCATATTTTTCAAGATTATCAGTAAAACTGGTCTGGTTCGCACTCAAAATCCATGAAGATGTTGAAGTCACTAATGCATTCCATTATAAGGTCCCCCATGCCACCCAACATGCGCCTGGCTGGGCACATTGCAAGAAATAGTGACTAAGCGGTATCAGTAATGTTTGTGCGGTGCTTTTCCTTCCAGATTTTCTGACTGAACCCTTGGCGGTGTAAATACCTCAAAATGCTGGCGACATGCCAGTACCAGGTCCAATCTCTCACCCACTCTTCTCTCTTCCTCACTTTCTTAAGTCATTAAATATAATTTAATAAAATTTGTAGTCGTATGACAGTGAAGCATCGATGTCCGCCCTCATGTTTCTACCTCTGATAATGATAATGATGGGAAACTACTAACAAGGAAGCATTCTGCGGTTCTTACTTATCAAGTCTTCTAGCTATTTTGGAACGGTGCTGTTTTTTTAAGTCTGCTCAAATCTCAAATAAACCGGGGCACATTTGCACATGAAGATTAGTCTGCAGATTTTTCATCTTTTGGCGCAAAATGCATAAATATCTTCATGTTTGCTTGGGTAATATCCTCTCCGTGACACCTGACCGAACAGCATGCACTTTTGCACCCCATATACTGCGAGTTTTCGACGATTGATAGGATGTCACATGCAATTTCAATACCATGAGTCTATACATCAGTTTGGTGAGTGGCACAAACGAGATAGGAAGCTGCGAATTTCCACCTTATTTCTTGCTTGAATTTGACAGTAGTTGTACCAGAGTCTACAAGTGCTGAATTTGATTTACTCTTATACTTTTCCAACCAAAAGTTTTAACTATGGGTCATCATTGACAAACATTGCATCTATCGCAATTCCCTCCAGTAAATTCGAGCACATCTAATTTGAGTGAACGCTTCATTCCGCCCATGCATCCTAAACCCTGTGCTTCTCGTTTTGCATGGACAATTCTCCCGTGCACTCGGTAGCCCTACTTAGCTGCAGTTCGGATGTGTAGGCTCTTTTGTTTTTTCTGTCTTTCTGCCGAGTGAACCAAGTTTTATGCTGCTGCAAAAAGAAAAACAATGACAACCGAGCCTATAGTCAGCGAACTCGGTGAGGCGTGAATGTGCCATACGGTGCCGGGTCAATGGTCAGACGAAACGAACCAAGCCGCTACCCTGCAAAGCAAGTGAATGGAAAAAAACCTAGCAATTATTCGACAATTAACCATGCAGAAGGCGAGGAGTTTGAAAAAAAACGCAGTGGGCGCGACAGATGAGCAGGAATATTTTCGCTCTTCCCAACACAACAGCTGTTCCAGAATTCGTTTTCTGCATTAAGCCGATGGCTGTTGTTGGGTAGGAAGGTGGGATGAAGATGGTCGGACACTTTCCACATAGCTCATCACAAGCTACGTCATGGGTAGTGAACAACTGGCAAATGAGCATAGAAGGTGAAACGTATCGAGTAAGGAAGGTCATATATTCGTTTTCTACAAGTCTAGTAGTGGGTATATCTTCATCGTCCCTGAACGTTCTGAATATTAGAAGTTTGTCACCTTCTGTATGGAATATACTCAAAAGAGGTAACTCTAGGCTATCCTGCACTATGCTTTGAACTTGTGATGAAAAAATTTCCAGCTTGTGACAATTTTTTGGTAATCCTGCCAAAAGGGAAGCAGATAATTGATGTGGGGTTTCTTGTTCAGATGTATTGTGATCACAGGTCAGCTGTTACTCCTGCGATGCTGTGTGCACTTTTTGAGAAGTGGCGTGTTTGGGGAATATTCAGAAATGCGTGACGCCAATGGGAAATCTTAAAAAGGCGGATCAATCGTTGTTTTACGTAGAATCGCGTGATGCCATGCTGGTGTTTGGTGTTTTAGGGTCGGAAGAACGTGGCATTGCGTGAACAGAGATGAACGTAATGTGGAACTGAATAGAATGAAACAAAACGTAACTGAGTTATTTACTACGAAATGCATGGAAGACTCTGTGGGTAAGGTTAACCCATCAGGGTGAATGGACCGGTATTATCCACTCAGTGGTAACGTAAGTACACTTGTCTGCAAAAAGGTCCCTAAGGGTGGACAGACCTCCTCAAATATATCCAGGAAGAAACCGCATTTTCATGTAGAAAAGATGCCGAAATTGATAACGGGTTTACACAGTGGCCACATTCCATTAGCGGGACACGCATGGATGCTATAATGGTTTCTTTCTCGGGTTCAACCGTGAAGTTCAGGTTACCGTGGAGGATGTTTTAGTACAGTTTAACTTAGTGGACTTGTTACTATAAAATGCCCACAAAAATGACAAACTTACGATTGGAAGTATAAAAATGCTAGAGTGTTTCTGGATGTACTGGTGACTCACCTTCATCCAGAAAACGACTCTTGTGCAGACCTACAAAAGACCCACCGGACGCAAAGGAATTTATCAAATCGATTTGCTTGCGGATCCAGATATATCTGCCTAATTGTAAAGCATCTAGGCACTGGAAGTGCCTGATATATCCCTAAGTTGCTGTAGAACTCAAGAATTTGTATACTCGGGAGTGCAATACCAAAGTATCTACCATCTACCCCCTCGGCAACCACCGAAGCAGGCGGATTACACTCCTTCGTAAATTCCTTGGTGTGGACAAAAGACTCAGCTGGATCTGATTTAGCCATGACCAGCACCATTCGATACAAATGGAATATCTGTGACCTGTTAAAAGTGCACGCAAAAATCCGCCACGCAAATGGTGTCGGCCGAGTGGATGTCTACGATAAGCATGTAAATGACATCCATCCGGGTGTCAGTATAGAAAACATCTATGCTCATCTGTCCCATGAGTCGAATGGTTGGGAAAAAGTATGAGAGGTATTCCGCTGGATTTGTTTTCATCTCTGGATACCTTACAGATAGTATTGGAGACTGATGTGTGAGTATGTTCACTTTGTCAAAGTAGGAAACAATCATTCAACTGAATGTGAACAAAGCATCCACGTCTATCGGAGGGAAAAATTGAGCACTTATCTTTAAGTGTTATTTTGTACTCACTCATCCCATTAATTCTGTCTTCCCAGTGGATTTAAGGTGTTTTTACTCAGAGGTAAATTTACAATGGTGCATGTAGATTACGTTCGAGGGACCATCTGCTGAGAGCCAGTAAGAATCGACTACTACTTGACAACCAACAAAATTAGTATGTGTGTGTGTGTGTGTGTGATAGTGACCACTATTCTTTGTTGAGGTTTCATTCCCCAAATATCTTCAGAAAACCAATAAACTTACGGAAGATACGTTTTCGTCGACTAGCCTGTGAGAATACCTGGTAAGAGGACTTTAGTCTGTTCACACTGTTGGTTATAAAAGATGAAGTAACTCCTCCACGCAAAGCACTCTGGAGAGTAAATAAGAAATACTATTTTGATCTTAGAAATAGCATTTCTCCGGAAGAGGGAATTACTTGTCAGGATTACTAGTCAGGTGTCATTGATGCTGCTGGGAGTGGGTCACCTTATTTGGTGGGTGTGCTTGCTTATTAGTAGGGTGTGGAAATTTTAGGGTTTTTATCGGGGACTTCGTCTTCTAAGTGAGACCGCAATATGCCTAAATGTAGAGGAGCAGTGTATGGCAGTGTACAGAATGACCAAAGTTGGCGTCTAAAAAACCCCAGAGAGTCTCGGACCTTAACCGATCGGCTGGTGTTCTGAACACTTGACCTCCCAGACACAAACAGTTGATCAGTAGGGTTATTCGCTCGCATTTAGATATGGCTCGACTCATCCTTTAGCTTCAGAGAACACATCAGATGGTCTTCTCTCGTATGTTTACTTCCGAGATGGAGGTTTCACTCATCTTGTGAAATCAAACCCCCTCTGAGGAACTTGTAGCCCAATCGCAGTGTAAAGGGAATCGGCAGAATGGACTGGAGGTTTCTTACTGAATATGATGATCCTCAGTGCTGAAAATTCGAGGAGTAAATTGCCTCAACATTTTAGCCTAGATCGACTTCAATTGCAGGATGCAATCTCCATTATGCTTGCCAATTTCACTGCCACATTTGAGAAGACGTTTGTGCGGTACTCTACGCAATATGGGTCAGGTAGCTGAAGAAACAGGCAACAGACCAAAAGAGTACTCCAAACTAATTGAATTTTCCAAAAGAACTCCGTCAAATCATTTAAGATTGATTGCTCATAGTACGCTTATATGCTTTCGTGGTGCTATTTAAAGCTGGCTAAATGGTGCAAAACGTGCCAGCTCAGGTTGACTGAGATGAGGGGTAAATGATGGGAGTACGATGCTTAAGTCCCAGCCTATCTCGGTTCACTATATATTGCACAGCTGTTGCTCAGTTTCAAGTGAATGTCCCCTTCACACTGACAAACCTACTACAGCGACAGCCGGAAAAAAGCAGTTTCCTCTTCAAACTTGCAGAAGACAATTTATAATTGTTATTGCTTTGATAAAAACATGCTACTGGGAAGACAATGTGGCGTCTATCACAATACACTTATTCGTTCATTATTAATTAAGAAGAAAAACGGTGAGGTAAGATGGAATAGAAAGATCTGACAAACTGACATCTATCTTTTCCGTTGTATAACTTTGTTGTAGAAGTGGAACTTCACCAAGCTATGTCACGCTTCATGCGCCGAATTGCTTTTGGAACTCACATAGTCAGAAACAGTACTGACAAGGTCAAGAGAATTTATTTTCACGCGGGGCAGCTCGGGCAGCAAGAAAACCATTGAAAGCCGAATCGTAAATATCTCATGCATAGTGCTTACGAGTAACTGATCTCCTTGTGTCGGCCTAATGGTCAAATTAGAGACAAACACGCAATTCTCCCATTAAATCTGGAGAGACGTTCACCGACTTTCGAGGTCACGAAGCCTTGAAAATTTCGTCAAAGCCAGCTGACGTGTCTGAACTCATCAGCCTGCTGAGGGAACTTTGGACATACAGAACAGTTGTGCCGCTTATTTATCAGAATTTGGCCATAAAAGATTGCTCATCGTTCTTCCGAGAAACAGATGTGACATCAGATCGGATCGCGATGTTCTTAGGAATCTTCGCATAATTTTTTCAACCCGGATAATTCTGAAAGATTACCGGATTCGGGGATGGTGAGTTAAGGCTACCCGAAAGTATGCTGTTACAAATTGAAATTTGACCAACTCAACTGAGTAGCGTGCACAACGACTCGACCGTCCATCCTGGAATAAGGGCGAAGTCAAATAGATTTATATAACCAAAAGTGATCATCAGAATTTGTACCAAAAGTTTGAGAAGGCACATGTCTGTTTTTAAGCTGCTATGTATAGCAGTGGACGGTCAGTATGTATACAGTGATCCCTTTCCAAACAACGGGGTGCACCAATTAAGTTAAATGTGAAACTTTCATCGGAGGAAACTAGTAACAAGGTTACTGAAGGCTTAATGACAGACCAGGACCGATTTCGCCCTTCTTGGGGGTCTTCAGGTATGCACAATCCCCGAGTTTCTCCCAATATTATGTTCTGCCTGAACGGAATTCGACAAATATTCTCTTTTGCACGCAAAGCTGGTTTTGAAAGGAGACTCAACTAAATCTCAGCTGAATCTTCCTTTTTTGAAGGTTTTCTTTAACCGACTTTGCTGTGTAAGGACCACCTCGTGTTCGGTTGATACGATATTTGAGTATCACAATACACTGAATAAACGTAGCACGCTACTTATAAAGTTGCTGAAAACTTTTGACAGTCCATGACGGCTTTCGCCTATCTTGGGGCTCATCAGGTATTCACTACCCCCGAATTCCCATCAACCTTGGGTCCTACCTGAACCCAAATTGCGCTAACGTCACAAAATGCATGCCAATTTGGTGTTTAATGAGAGGCAGTTGGATTCAAATAGAAGACAAGGTTGACGGTAACTCGGGACTGCGAGTCGAGACCCAAGAGGAACAAAACCGATTGTGGGCTGTCGAACATATCTTAACAACGTTATGTGTAGTTTCCTCAAGAAGGCTTATATCGAGATCTCAATTGGTTTAACAACTCAAATATTAGGTGGCCTTTACGCAGCAACTTTCAGTTGAAAAACATTCTAAACAAGAGATTGAGCTGAATTTCAGTTCATTCCCCAGTGAAAACGAAATTAGTGTACACAAGAGTGCGTTTCCCAAAGTGGTTACTTTTAGTTGTCTTGCACCATACTAGTTTTATAAATGATTTCAAATTTAGTAGTTCAGAGTTATCAGAATTATGTGTCGCCTTCTCATAACGTGCATTCGAAGCTGACCAAACTCTGGGGTAAAGTGAAAAAACCAGTGCTAGTTTCTGGTTATCAGCAAAGGTTTTTATCGTCAGAATTTGACCCTATCAAACTTTTTAGCCCTCAATTCTTGCCCTAAATTGGGTGGTGCGTATTTTTTGTCAAGAAAATTCCATCCATCTTTGTAGAACGCTTCTACTGATCCATCTCAGGTTACTTCCAAAGGAGTATCGTAAAGCTAACATGGTGCTCCTCATATGGAAAGAAAAATGTGTGATGAGATACACTTACTTGCAAATTACATTGGTGTTGATAAGATTCAATAGAATCTATCCCTTATGGCAATCTTTAGATAAATGTACTGCATACAGGTCACTTCGTGCTTCACCTGGCATGAGATTCAAGCTACCGGGGTTACACGGAATCGCATGTTACGTTACACACAGGGTTACTGAAAACCTTTCTACAGCTTACGACTGGTTCTTATTTCTACGAGCTGTTCATGCAAGCACCGTCCTCAAGTATCGATTAAACCTAAGTCCAAGGTACACGCCAAATTATACGCGATCAGCGAAGTCGACCCATTTTCCAAATGTATCTTTGTTAACGAGAAACTCAGACGAATTCCCCGTTTTCGATGTTTCTGTACAGTAAGTCCGGCTGGAGGACATCGTAAACATTGGAGATCGTTGAGTCTATCCTTGACAGCAATGCAATTTGAAAATGGGCACTTCACCATTTGCGTGCAATTCGATGTTCATTCAAAACATAATATTGAAGGAGACTCACGAAGAGTTCCAAGAAGGGTGGAGCCAGTCGTAGGCTGTCAGAAAGTTTTTGGTAATCTCATGTATGGTATGTCTTTTTGACGGCGGACTCTGCTAAACCCTTATTTTATTTTCCGGTTTAACTAAAAATGAGTACACAGGCATAGTGTAGTTTGGGTCAAAGTGGTTGCCCTTTGGAATGGATGGATGGGATAGACCAAAAGTGCTTATTTGAAAGGAACTATGTTGCTAAGATGTGCATAGCGGAGCTGATAGTTTGCTCAGTGAAAAATATGAAAGATATGTAGAAAAAAAGCGGTCAGAGTTTTCGGCTAATCTGCATGGTTTTGACGGAACAATGAAGTGAACTTCAAACGAACCCCATCAAACGAATGTGTTTCACAAAGCCTATATCATATATTCAGTTGGAACTGTAATCAGGGTATTTAATTAGTTTTGTTTAGTTATTGGCACTCTTGTGGCTAAAGGAATTTTAGAGATTTGTTCCACCTGATGAATTACATGAACGACAAAACTGGTAGTGAGCTCTTGAAATTTTTCATCGACTTTGTGAGGAAGGTTAGGTGAAGAATCCTTGCGTTTATGATAAGCTCGGTTCAGTGTTTGACTGAGCTAGGCTAGAAATTTTGATGTTCATATGAATTAGGCGAAGCCCGACACGTAATTGTGTCACTATGGGAAAAGGAAGGTAGTCTAAAGCACTTTTCTTACCCTCGTGACCTAACTAACTTGTGGACTGTCGAAGAGTTTTCAGCAACCTGGCGAGAAGTGTACTATGTCTATACAATTATCATGAGATCTCAAGTATCGTACCACGTGAAACATGGGGTGGCTTAATGAAGCACATCCAACTGCATAAAAACATCCTAGAGACTCAACTTATCATGAGATCTCAAGTATCGTACCACGTGAAACATGGGGTGGCTTAATGAAGCACATCCAACTGCATAAAAACATCCTAGACGAGAGACTCAACTGGGTTCCAGGTGAGTCTTCCGCAAAACCAAATTGGTTTGCAAATGAGTGTATTCCGCCAAATTGTATCCTGGTTTGTTTCGTTAACTGCTGATGGCAAACCACACAAAATCGGCCAAAATTCCAGCTTGCTGAAGTGTACTGGATTTAGCTCTACATCATAAAGCCTACAGATATTCGTCATTGCCCCAACGCGATGGTTACATTGGGTGAGGCGAAAGTTTAAAATGGCGTGGCGATCGCAGTGAACACAACTGGTGGTAGTCCATCAACTAGTCCAGATGGACACAGCTATTGGGCTATCCACAGTGTTATTTGTTTGATGCGTGTAAAGAACTTCAAGAAATATCCTTTTCTGTTAACAAATGATGGAATAAAGTACTAAGGTAACCACTGTTCTCTCCGGAACATCACAGACATCCTTAAACCAACCTTGTGGAGTATTCCGTGAGCTTGGGCTATCAGAAGAATTTCACTTTGCTTTGTCACAAATCAGCGCTGAATTGCTGGACATTTCCACGTTAAACTGTGTTCACTGCAAATTCGCCGTTGCATACTTAATTGAAGCGGAGCGTGACGCCGCTTTGTTCACTGACAAACGTCAGAAGCGTTATGTTGATTGGAGTTGTGCTTTCATCCCGTCAACAGTTCGTCTGTTAATATGATGACTGGAACACTCCCAGTGTATGTGGGTCACGACACTTTAAGGAAGTCGTCAAACCTGTTTCACATTTTATATTCCACCGTGTTTGTTTTGACGAAAGTAATTAGAGAAGACTTCTAGTGTGCATAGAGAAGTAGTGATTGACACTGTCGTGGGTGATCCAGTGCGGTTACTAGCTAGATGCAAAAAATGGTCATGGGTAGAATATTCTATGAAGAGTTGTATTCTTCTGGGGGTTCCGATGATTGTCATATCACTTTACTCTACGTTAAGTATAGCTTCGGAAGAAATACCTTGGTGTGCTGAAATCTAGTTCAGCCAGCCTGGGAGTTGTTTGTGGTAAAACCTTATATTGTTTTGTAACTACATTTCATCCAGTCCGCTTTTTTCATTTCTAGGAAACTCCTTTCTTGTGGAGTCCATCAGGCGACAAGAATCATTCCGCGATAGCCAGCACGTTTGTTGTTCATCAGTGGATTTGTCATGTGCTTCACCGCAGAACTATCCAGAGGTGAACCAATCAAGAAATTCATCTTCCAGCACAAGACAACCTAGGACGACACAATTAAATAATCAGGTGTTTGATTTTCAGTCCTTTGGAACGATTTCTTCGCAAGGAAGAGGTGAAAAAGGCTTTGAACCAGTTAACTGGAACATTTTACAAGGTAAAGGTGTAATAGATAGCAAAGTACCTCTCCAAGTTATTCCGAACGTGGTTGATTTGGGTAAGAATGACAGAAGATTCTCGGACAACAACGGTGCGACGGAACAAGGTTCGGAGGAAAACGACACGCATGTAAATTCACCCGCCGACCCACGAAGAAAAATGCATCCTATGGGTCCCGAAGTCGTGCAAATGAAAAGAACACGGAGAACGCTGTTGAAGGCAAATGTGAACACAAGGCACAATCAAGTGCCTCAATACAACATAGGTCGGAGGAAATTGAGACGCTCTTACAGTTATCCCCCTTGTATCAGTGCAAGTGAAAAAACCTTGAGACGAGGCAAAAGCTTGGATCCTGAGTTAAACCAACAAGAACTCTTCAACTGCAGATATTCTGAGTCCAAGGTGGAGTGCATTAAGCCATCTGTAGCTATACTGACGGACGGTGAATATGTAAGGTCATATTCACAGCCCACTCATTCACGCCCATTTTTTCACTTGGACAAGAACAGCCCGTTTGGTGCCAAAAGAGATGAAGCTCCCACCGTAGAAAATAAAGGTTCTCTTATGGGAAATGATAAACAGACTCTCAATCCTCAAGTGTATGGGGCGTTCCTGAGGTATTACTGGAATTACTATTATGAAGAAATTTTGCGATGTATTGATTATATGACATCACCTTCAGCGCCTGCTACACAAAACACTACGAAAGATCAGTCACACCTCTTGGAAACATCCCATTCACGAGCTACAGTCCCATTCAGTCCAAAAAACTCGAATCAATCCAAAATGCACCCGCACCAGGCCTTTGTACCTTGTACCATATTGTCGCCTAACAGAAATACTCATTCATCATTTGGGACATTGGATGGAAAGTATATTCAATCGTCCAGAAAGGAAACGTTCAAGCCGACGTCAGAAGAATCACTATTGAACCCATCCACATCCGCCACGCATTCTCCGTTGCATGGTCCGAAAGACCTGTGTCGGGTTGGAACATTTCAGTCTCGAGCATATTTACCGGTAACTCAGTCAACTAGAGAGCGGGACGGACATGGAGTTCTCTCCCTGGACGAAGGTTCAGCGTCAGAATTAACGTATGTGAAGAATTTCCTGACCGACAAAACGAACATCAGCATGCCTGACTGCCTACGCAGTCCAGTGTCAACTCTGAATTTATTGGCCCTGGATACGGGTAGCACACATGTGAACCCATGTTCGAGTTTTCCCCGCCGTGACAAAAGAAATGATACCTGTGAGTTCTGTGGTAAAGTCTTCAAAAACTGTAGTAACTTAACAGTGCACCGAAGAAGTCATACAGGAGAAAAACCTTACAGGTGCAAGATGTGTAGTTATGCCTGTGCACAGTCGTCTAAACTGACGCGTCACATGAAGACGCACGGGAAAGATGGAAAACCTAGACATTTGTGTAAGTACTGTCACACACCATTTATAGTCCCATCGACCCTAGAAAAACATATGAGGAAATGCGTGCACTCAAGATATATTAGTGGATCACAGATGTCCTTGAGACAAAAGCAAACGATGTGTCAGCAAAACAAAGCCTGTTCAGTCACTGACGTCACCCAGAAGGCTTCGTCCTGTACTACAAGGACTTGGACTGGAAGACGTTATAAAAGTCCACATCTAAGAACTTTGCTGAATTCGAACCAAACAACTCGTGGCGAATATTCAAAGTCCAGCCTTCGTCAAAGCGATAGGCACCCTGGAAATTCGTATTATATGAAATCAAAGAAATCCCGAACTCTGAAAGAAGACTGGCCACAAACATCTCACGATAAAGCGATGGTTGCTGACTTCAAGGCAGTTGCTCATAATGCTTCCGTCTCTTCAGTATTTCAACTGGATACGTGGGGGAGGGAGTATCCATATAGATATCTCGGTACCAGTCAAAACCGATCGAACAGAAATGCAGACGTTTCAACCATGTCACCGTTATGCACACAGCAAGCAATAACAAACCTTGATGATCCTTTTCTACTACCAATGCCCGCAGTGGGAACGACTGGAGTAAATTTAAACGATCCAGCTAAATACTTTTCTTTTCTGTTACTTAAAATGAGTGAATTTGCCAGAACTCACCTTCAGAACGGGGGACTAAATCCTTCCATGCCGGTGGCATCTTCATCTGTGAGAAATCCCCACACACTCGATCGGTCTACTCCCCCAGACTATGGCTGCACGGTTTCACGACCCCTGTAAGATTAGACAGTACAGGGCAACTGCTTGCGTTCCTTTGCTGAACTAACGTACAACCTAGTCACTACATACCTGACACTGTGAACAAGGTTCAATATTTCAAATCTCTCTTTGAATTCCGTCAGTTTCTCTGTGATATATTTGTCACTCAAGACAGTTTTTCGTTCATGTACATACATTTTTGTTAATCATTCATTGGTTAACTTAACATCAGTGTTATTTTAATTCAAACGAATGCGAATTTGCAATGCATAATTGGTCCAACCGGTTGCGCTGAAATATTTACAGATGTTCGTACTCCAGATTTACGGCGCAACAAAAGAGAAAAATGAGTTCAAAAAACCTCCCACCGCAGATTAGAGTCATTCTGTCAGATAGGAACAACTAAGTTATGCATTTCTGCGACCAGACCCTCCAGTCCCACCCCAGGAACGATTTTCGAAGCAATATACTCTGAATGTCATACAATAATGCCGATTGTCACGCAAGCAAATTATTCCACAAAGGTGTTGTTACCCCGTTGCAACCAGCTTTCCAACCTATTTCAGCCCATTCACCCCCCCCCCAGCTCAGTCATCACTATTCGCCCTTTCCACCAACCCTACCATTCGCGCGCCAGCTTTGAGTGTCTCCGTGACCGAAGGTAAGCAAATGAGATGAAACATCTTCTGTGAACAAAGCTGGTCAAACATCACATACATACACGCATACATACATACAAATGAACAAACATATTCACACACCGCAGCTGTCCGCTATCTTGCTGCTTCTAATCTGGACAACCGTGGATGGTTGACGAATGAGTTACAGGAAGTGGCGAATCGAAAAGGATCATAGGATTAAATTGATTTTTAGTCCCCAGATGTGACCAAAAAGGGACTGACGAAAACGGCAAACCATGTATGTATGTGTGCGTGCGCCTGCATAACTGAACCGGCTGGCAGTCTGCGATAGACTCACAAGCGGGATTCTTCAACGCTGAAATGGTTGTGGTTCCATTGCTATGAGGTTCTTCATCCTAGAATAAGAGTTGCAAAGCAGAAGGGTAGGATAACTTGTCTAAAAATAGGAATTTTGAGCTATTTGAACAAAACCATCACAGCCTTGTAGAATCCAAAACTAAAGTGTGTGTCACACGAAAGCAACAAATATTTGACGGAAACCTGCGCCTACCTGATGGGCCCCGAGGAGAGCGAAACCGGTTGTGGGCAGTCGAAGAGCTTTCAGCAACCTTGTGAGTAGTTCCCTTTATGATAAGATGGGCTTGATTATCTTAGCAGTCAATACTGAGTCTTCCATTATGTGAACGTAGAGCTAATAACCTAATTGCGTACAGGTAGTCGTCAGGTTGCTTTATAACTTCTATGTCGCAGTAATCGGCTAATTTCCCTTTTCCATTCCATATTTGCGCCTGGTATCGAAATCTGACCAAATTGGCATAAAAATGTATGTAGTCTTTTGGTTGAACCAGAATTTCAGACTCATTTTTAGAGATGACTCCAGTTTGGTCAATGACTGAGTCAGCTTGTCATTACTCATTCCAGGATACATGAATTAGCGATGCCCGCAAATTTTTGTTCAAGACTAGAGATCGCACACAAAATTTTCCGCACCAATCGATGTGAGCGTGGTTCTATTAATCATTATTGATCGAAATGTTTCACGCCATTTATGATGACAACCATACCTTAACTTCACACTGGCAAGTTCACGCACTGCTCCTCGAAGCGATGCCCAAGGTAAAAGTTATATAGTCGATGACAACCAGTCGACCGGCGGAGTCGAACACCCATTTATCAGCTCAAGATGGAGTGAAACAAGAGGCTAGGCAGATGTGCTGAATGAACTGTACAAGAACCGTGTCGATTTGGGACGATATTCAGAACATCCGAGTATTCCCCTTAATACGCGGCTAATCACAAGGTTGACCGAAACTCTCCCAGATCCTGCTACCGGTCTAGTCAATTTAGTTCTTCGTCATTATGCCTGTTCCCACAAATTTCATCCGCCTTATTACGGTCTCGAACACTAACTTGGAGAGTAGACTTAAGCACCCGGCTGCAATTCAAGATAACTTGAACTGAGACGCAAACTGGATTTCGGCTGAGTGTTGGGGAAACTGGCGGACCGAGACCGGTCGAATCCAGTAATTCAGCGCACCTGGCAACACAACATGTGAAGCCCCAGTTTGACTCTGAATCCGAAGTGGAATAATGAATTAAGCGGCTGGCCCATCAGGTCGGATAAGCCTCTGGGTCGGTCAGCGAAATGTGAGAGCCAATCGATGGATTGGTAAAGTCCGTTACAATGAAGTAGAAGAAATTCGCTAAAAGAAAGGTTTGTAAACCATAGCTTTTATCTATGACTACTGAAACTACTGTACAGAAAATAAGATTTATCTTCTTTGCGGACCGACAGCGAGCGTTGTAAGCGATTGCAAGTGAAATTAGCCCAATAAAGCACTCCGTCCCATGTGGTTGGTTAATTTCCTCCGACCAGGGAAATTAGCTAAGTACTATGTAGAATCTTACATTTTCCGGAACGAACCTTCCATCCTTATCGCTTACAGGTATGTTGATTGCCACGTCAAGTTAACCAATTCCGCTGAACAGCTATACACCCAGAGCTGATCGAATAACCAGAAAGTCAATAAACTTTGCGTGCCTCAGTGGCCCCGACAGAAATTTCTTACTAAGGCTCACATAAGATTTATCGAGTAGACGCGTTGCTTTTCGACGCGTTTCAGTAACAAAAACTGCGAGTAAAGGGCCAAGTCTGAACATTCACAGAGGGGTCACTATCCTTCATAGGCATCTAACTGGAGTCGTTTCCGGTAAAACCTTCATTTCAGGAAGGGTTAACGAAATCCCCTTAGCCTCTGTGTGTTAGGTAAGTGATACCAAAATCACAAAGGCAAGTCAAATGGGAGGAGAACAGAACGAATTGATTTTAGCTGGGGAAAGGGATCGTCAACACCAAATAAAGTTACGGGTGTGTTCTAATCCTGATACGAAATTAAAGCATCGATTTCCCCTGCAAGTTTATTCCTTAGTGTACTGAATAGCACGGGATCTTTAAAAAGTAAGCTGTAATGACTTTGTGTTCAACTTATAGCTCCTGTTGTACATAAGGTGCCCGTATCATGTGCCTAAAACGGATTGAATTATGTAATATTTCAATACCTAAATATCTTCATCAAATTACTTCAATATCACTTACATTACCAGATGCAATCGGCCTGTCTATTGGCCACCAATCTTTGTGTAGTGAATCCGATTTTCAGCTAAAAAGAAACCAAACTTTAGCCTGTGCTATTCCTTTGTGCGTGGTAATTAAACAGTCCGTGGGAGGAATCTGGAATCACCTGATAAACTTTACATGATAGACTAAGAATTCAAGGATATTCTTTGGATGCAAACTAACTGGGAGCAGAATCTCATATTTATTTTTGAGTAACCGAAAAATACATTAAGTTTGAAACCACAACAACGCTCAACCTGCTGTCCTAACAACAGTAGGCGTCGAAATTTTAAAAGTGCACTTCAAGATGAAGTGTGAACCGCTACAATCTACTTGTGAGAATTTGACGCCAGCCCTGAGGAAGCGTCTGAGAAATACGTGGTCATAGAGTCTTATCCTGACCACCTACCTTGCCAGATCATCTTTATGTGTCTAACAATTCGCTTGCCCCTATGAGATTCGCTACATTGATCGAATGATGAGAACGTGAAAACGTTATCATCTTTGAACATGTACTTTACTGGTCTTCTTAAGGGATCGTGAATATTATTACTAGTTCGGCACAGACACTTTGTAGACATCACATACCAAGTAGATCCCGCAATAGAAGTTATTACTATCTATGATGATGGTCCGCAGATACCACGGCGATTCGAGAGTGCAGATCGCCGCAGAAGCTGTCTGTCGGAATTGATGAGCCTCAGTTGAGTGGTCCAAGTCTGATCCATGTTCATTGCCTACAGAGGCTTAACCAGGTCGACCATTCTGTCACGTGTCAGGAGACAGCACAAGGCTACTCGACCAGAATCCGTCGCCCTGATTCATGACCTGACCTAAGACAATCCGATCCTCCACACTACTCCTAACCACCTGTATATCTGATCCCTACAATATCTGATTGGAGAGTGGGGGGAACGGAAGGCCTCCTCAGTGCAGCCGTATAAAAAGAAACATGTCAAACTATACTCAGGGCCGCTTGAATTTATTAAGATCACTCGATGGTTCATTGGATTATGAAAGTAGAGGGAAAAGATAAAGAGAACAGTGGGAACTTGCGAGCTACCCGGTAGACGAGGTGGAGCGGAACTGCTTGCTTCCGGTCAAGTTTTGGGGGCAACAGCCTTTTTACGGAAAGCAACCCGGGGACTTAGCCACCTGTGGCAAGAAGTCACGATTAAACAGCGGCGGTCCCGGCCGAATATGCAAAACATTGCATAATCAAGTCGGTATAATAACCCCGGGAAGGTGTAGGAACAGCTCTGTTGTAGTGGAACGCGATTGTGATCGGCGGAATTTTTTTGCGATGTGACTCCTCCCTGGTCGGTTGCCGGTTTCTCTTCACCTGCCGACACGAGCAGTGGAGGTTACATCTGTCTCATGACGAGACAAAGCTATGAGTCTTGCCGTTTTCTCCCCCACCGGTAAGCGAACGAGTTATGAGGCGCAGTAGTCACCTTGTGTTCCCCGGGGTGTATCCAATTTGTTCTGGATGGCCGATTGCCAAAATAAAACCTATCAATGTCACTACACATAGGCTGTGTTTGTGTAAGACATGCTCAACAACCTCATACTGTAACTCCAATTTATTCGTTCATACAGCTGGACTCTGTATCGAGTACCACAAATGACCGGATTCATTGTTCTTTTCAAACAGCACCTTCGTTGACGAGTGAAACTGATTCCAGTTGCAGTTCATCTCTTCTAGGCTCCGTAGACATACACCACTTTGACTGGGTAACTGTAACGTAGTGGACGAGTGGCCTACTTGCCGCTAAGAAGCCTGAATTTAGGAAGTCTTCTCACTACTGGTGTGTATGTTAAGCTCAGATACAACAACCCGCAACCTAAGGCACACTGTGCGATCTAGCCTAGTCTAGTGAAGTGGCTAGCACTCATGGACCGACCAGATCAAAGTTACTGAAACGGAGAGACCCAACAAACCAACCACATGCAAGATAATCGGACCGCCACACAACCCGAAAAAGCCAATCGAATTAGATACTGGCTAATTTGCAAACAGCCAATCACATCGCACATATCAACTGATTTCCGGCAACTATGTAAACGCAAGCAGAAGTAGAATTTTCACCGAAGCCGCGCACTGACAGCGCCTTTTAGCGTGATAACGAAACGTCTGCAAGTAAATCGTCATCCTCGGTGGGCAGATTTACTGCAACTTGGTCAACACTCAATTGCTGGCATTCAGTTCATTCTTTCTATGGAGTTCGAAGCACACTTAGACCATCCCAAATGCATATTCCAAGAGCTTTGTACTGACTACACTAATTCGAATCAATGACAACCTGAATATCACCCTGGTTACATGCCGCAGTATTCAGGTTATTTGGGCTCAAACAACTAAAAAAATTACGTCCGCCACAAGTTCGCTCCACCATGTTAGTTACATGCTCATCCCTTTGTTTTGAATACGTCACTATTCTGATCACTCTTCGCACACAATATGAGCCTAAACTGTTCAGTTACATCCACTTGAATTGGCAGCCAGGGGCTGCCAGCTGGATATGCTGATGAGAGTAGAGCCACATTACTTGTTCATCCACCTGGCTTATTCCTTCGAATTTACACCAGCGGAGTGGAGTTCAGACCGATCCACATGCTTCTCAGCACAAATGGCACGTGGCACCACTCAACTTGTTCGGGGTTATATCGGCATAGTCTAATGTGATAAGTAAGGTTCCGGAAACGGACGGCAGCCAAATATGTTGCCACCAAACTATCCAACGTATGTGGCTCCGAATCATTCAAGGGCACTATTGAATCAGTCATTACCATCATTTTTGGTTAATTATTATTAACCATTATGGCCTGTTGAATCCAGAACTAAGGTAATTATTGTCCTCTTCAGCTTTCACGTACTGAAATGATCTTTGGATAAATGAACATAACTGACTGTGTGAATGTCAACTAGATTCGACAAGGAGTGCCAAATCCATGTTTCGAGCGCACAAACAGTATGCAGTAGTAAAATGTTAGTTGGCAGGGCGGTCATCTTTGTTTGATGCCTATAAGATACAGTTCTTCGACTACTCCGCAACACATCCAAACGCAATCAACTCGAACGCTTAGTTATCAGTTTCATGGTACATGGTCACTATGTAACTTCCATGTCTCCACTGGAGTCTCAGTGTGATCATATACGGTACCTATCAGTCAGTAACCATATATATAAACTTGGTTGAAATCGATATGAGCAGCGGGATATTTTGACTTTTACGTCCAACAGCAGATTTAGACGTATTAGACAATGCAGGACCGAATCACTTTTGATGCATTGAATGTTACGTGCCTAAAACGATCACTGCTGAAAATGGGTGCTAGTAGTCTCGTATTCTTGGTTGTTGATAAGGTGGCTTTCGATCTGTTCGTCGTATCCGTTGTTCCCTTATTTCCAGGACAACCTCGGTTACAAGAAGTTCAATTGTGAACACTCGTCTACAAAACTATACCCATATACCAAATGGGATGTGGAACACAATGATGACAGTAAACTGAATCGAGAAATAAGCGGGGCTAATAAGCTAACTAGACTGGCTCTAAACTTTTTTTGCCTTGAAAATCTGGAGTATTCGTAGAAGAGACGAAAATTCCATTTCCATACACATGTCCGGCCATCGTAGAATATAAAACTACACAGACTACAATTGGCCAAATTTGCATTGTAGTAGAAGTGACAGATTCGGCGCAAGGGGTACGAAAAAAGTGGACGAAACACTGTACAAGTTCCATTGTTTGTCCGAGCAGAGTGAAAACAAATGTCAGGGGTAACGGGAGTGGCGGTCCACACGATTTGGTGTCAGTGACCGTAAATGGACCGGTGACTGCAATCCTCGTCGATGGGAAGATAATCTGTAAGAAAGGAAACCGACAAGGATTGCAGACCAACGTCGACACGGAATCATATGCAATTTAGGAATAAACAACCGGTCTATAGTACCTGATCGCGGATCGATCAGTCCCAAAAACTTTGACCACACTAATTACATATAAATCCATGATTAGTTCCAAAAAACATGTTGGGGCTCTTGATAGAACACTGCCCACAAGCTTGCTAGAAACTCCTCGATGGCCTCGACCGGTTTCACCCTTCTCGGAGCGCATCAGATTTTAATGAGAGACTCAACTGGGTCCTAGCTGAATCTCTCGTTTATGAACCTCGAAACGTGAGGATCAGCTGGGGTTCGCCCATTAAAGCCGAATTGGTGTGCAAGTGAATGTAGTTCGCTAACGCTGAGGCTCTGTTGAATATTGTGAACAGAGCATGTTGGAAGACGGGTTCAGAAGTCGTGCGTTTTATCTACGAGAATAGCGTGTACAGTTTAGGCTTCAAAAAATTGATTCACGCGGGAACAAAAAACACCAAAGGGAACAAGACAAAGTGGCAAAAATAAAATACGTCTAATGACTGCGGCAGACACAGGTGTGTCGGATGTTGTATCGATTATATTAGGAAGGTCCTCATACTTGACGGCATAGCAACCTCGCGATTACTAGATCAGATCAAAATCTAAAACTCCACTAGATCGGGATACACCAGTTTTGAATTACACAGAAAGATAACGTACAATATAAAATTGATAAAATTGAATTCATGTTGCTGGTTTATTCACCCAGGTGGGCATTTAGGTTGAAAACAATTCACCACAAGTCGGGGACATGCACATCAACAGTTTGTCCTGAGTTTTTGATCAACGAAGTGCGTATGTGTATAACATGAGTTTAAAACCTGGATTGTGCATCGGTCTAGATTTGGGGCTGGAATTCTCATAGGTTCATTGGCTGACCAAGGTCAGCGCACAATCATTTAGGTTCAAGACAGGTTTGGCGACCATTTTGACGAATGTGATTGTTGAGACCCAAAGGGATGGCGGTCAGTGTATAATATAGGATCACGTGAAAAAATCATATTAATGAACGTGCTCACTTAATTTACATTCGGGCATCTACAATCTAGCCCAGTGCATTTGGCCTTCCAAGAATTAAATAAACAGGCATCCAGTTTGTTGCTGTCACAATTGTGCAATGACCGTGAAATTGCTTGTCGACTGTGAATTTATTCACTGAGGTGGGCGATCCCGAGGTTTCTTCATAATGTTGGCCTCATTTTTGCCTAATTGGAATACTATGAATTTACTCGGTCTGGTCTGGAGAAAGAGAGAAGTATGAGGTATGGTGTGGACTAAACAATATGATTGGGTTGATCGCGCGTGGGCGGACGAATGAGCCCAAGTCGGCTGCATGTGGAGAAAACACAGACACACTTAATTGCGAAGATCAATCTGTTTTGAACAACTCGACGTTACTTTAGCATTAATTTTCCAGTTTGAAAGGAGTCTTACTACTGAAGAATATAGTAGCTGCTCAAGACAAACACATGTTTGTCTGTTTAGAGGGATGTGAGCACACGAGTAATGGGTTAAGGTGAATGAGAAGAAGAAAAAACAACTACTTCCAATAAACCGTCCAGGCAGTCATGCGTGAAAAGGAGATAAGGTGAACACAGTATGCACGAACGGCGCGATTAGCACCAGAGGCCAACCAACGATCAACAAAGAGGACAGTTTTCAGGAAAAAACGGTGGTCTCGAGGGGCTTGTTTACAAACACACGGACGATAAGAACTTTTTATTGCACAGATGTTGAAACGTTGTCAGCGGTTCCCAGTGTGACGAGAAGGAAACAAAAAAAAACAACTCTATGGGCCGACGAGCACGATGGGGAAAGTATTCTGACTCATTTGGTTCAAGTTATTCCCAGTTCTCGTAGAGATCCTCATTAAAGGACAAAAGTTCGGAGAGCTGCGTAACTAACAACTCAACGACTCGGGGGAAAACGGTTTGTGGCGGGGGGTGAACTCAGCTGTACAACAAAAATGACAACCTGGTGTTTCACAATATGGACCAAACCATCCAATTAGCCGAGAGTACATCATGAAAAACAGGGAGTCATAAAATCCAGAAAGTGTGGTGTACTAAATCAATCCGATGGATCTCCGTTAGTCCATTATATCTGAAGCTGACACAAAGCAAGCTAGAAAATTGCAGCTAAAACCGAAAATGCGCTTGGTTAGCTGGCCTAGCTGTATTCGTGTCAAAGTGACGTAAAAACAATACCGTATTCTTACGGTAGGTTGCACAACCCAATGTTTTTCTCATTTTCTCATTCGTAGACGATTACTTCAGTTAGGTCCTCAACTAAGTCAGAACATCGCCCGTCGGTCACCTGTCCACGCATACTGGAAGGCATACTGAAGTTTACGGGTGTGTTAAGTTCCATTGACGGGTAATACTTTCTTCGTCTAACTCGGGGTGGCACAAGTAAACAGGTAATAAACCTTCAACCTGAAATAAGGGTGTAAAAGCGATGGCAAAAGTTTTGGGTACTGTCAGTTTGACTCGTCTCCCGACATGAGTATGCGTCAACCTGCCTGTGGGCAGCCGGATACGCTGCAAAATATGACTGTTAATCGACATCACTGGCGCTTTTGGCGTCACTTTCTATTCAGATTATCCGAATGTGTGAAGACATACAGACAACTGGGAGAGTGGTGAGTAGACGAGAACCAGGACCCTTTCCCCCTTCATTTACTTTCACAACAAAGCGATAGTGAAGCAAAAACGACTTTATGCTGAGATGATGATGACGATGAAAATGAGTACTTGGCACGACTTTGCCTGGCCTGAACTAAGAGAAATCAAAACAGATGCAGTTATATGATTAGTTCTATCGCCGTATATAAGAATATCACTGAGAATCGAAGGATGGCATTATGACTCAGTAGTTTGTTCCCATTAATAGTATCAGGATTTCCCACCTAAGGGTTGCACTCTGGTGTAGAGTACTGTAGTCCGTCACCGGTGAGTCTTGCTGTTAGCAAAACACTCTTAGGTATCGTGGTGTGGTACAAATGAATTGCAGGAACCTAGTCAGTGGGTAAACTACAAATCGAGTGCCAAAGGTATAACGATTGTAGTGTATATTGACCATGGATGCGACTGATTTACGACTCTCATTGGTTGTAACTGAGACGCAGATCGTTGCTTCTTCTAATAAATACCAGTCATTAGAATGGGTACCCACACAATGCATTCACTCAGGTGTTTGATTCAACCAAATGGGGTTAAGATCATTGATTCCGAAGCCGTTTGGAAACTGGGAAGATGATATCTACGTATCGGTTGCACCGCTCAATTGTGCTACGCAAGCCCTCAAAATCTTTACACATGCCGACACTGTTTGGCCTCCGTGGAAATGAAAATAGGTACCGAATAGATTAGGAATGATGTAGCTTAGAAACAGAACCACCCATCCAATCTCAGATACGTCAGTGAATGCCATTTTATAAGCTATTGGACGATGGTTTCTATTAATATGGCGACCTCATGAAGTTCTTTGGGCTCCGCATCCTAGTGATTCTATTTTATTCTGTTCCACCAGCATCATCGTCGTTATCATCATCACCGACAGCATGACATCAGTGTTCAACACCCATGCTTTGCTGCCGAACTCTGTTTTGTTCCAGGTACGGTCAAACAGTAGAAATCTAGTAGAAATCTAGTATGCGATTTACAGTTGAAAAACCAAATCTTTGGACAACCTCGTCGAAAGGACCGGTATAAAGTTCTGTTCGAACCGTACCACGAAGCAGAATTTCCAGCTGCTATGGCTTCGTTCACCGAAAAGAAGAATCAGTGAACAAGAGCCACGCGTTAAAGGTGATGGTCCGTCAAGTTCATTGGAGTTAATTGGCCCTGTGGAATCGGAATACAGCGATCCACACACTCCCGAAACTTTATGCACCCAGTGGAAGCGGTAGCGTTCGGAGTAAAAATTCCCCTAAAAACCAGACTACTTGTATCAGTTATAGTAGTCTCGCGAGGTTCATGTGGCCGCTGCAGGAACCACCATTGAGGAAGATCCAACCCAACGCAAGCCTATGTTGGCGAAATCTAATCACAAAACATGTGCATTGTCAAAATAAGAGACAGAGTAGTAAGCTAAGGGTTCTGTATATTAATTGGGGAGAGTTCCTACCCAGACACTTCTAGAGCAAATCATTTGGAGGATAAAAATTGATCCCAGTGGCAACTTCTTATTGAGCAGAGACTAGGGTAGATGTTCCGAACGATTGTGTTATCAAAAAAACCTCGCAAACTCCCGACGTTTTGTCACAGTTGCACATGTTTTTGATGAATAATAAAAACGATTTAAAGGCGTTCAATCCCATTTCTAGATTGTTCGGGCTTTCCCGTCCAGCCTTAGCGGAGTTACTTCCGTGAAGGCGACAGAGACCGGTTAAAATAACAACAGCCAGAGTTGAAAAGGAGAAAACTAAGGCAGCAAACATTGTCAAAATATGAAGAAATCTATCTAAGCCAGTTGATCCGCTTACCTTCCAGTTTCTTGAGTTGGCCAATGTTGGACGCCACGCTGATTGAAAGGTCTTGAATGAGAATAAGGGGCTGACTGACTTCCACCCGCAGCACCTGGACGACCATATGGCGACGAGCGACCTGAATCCGATGACATGAATCGCCCACCAAACGATCTCGATGAGTCATCGCCTTTTGGTACTGGTGGGTAAGTAAAAATGCGATGTTGATCACAGTGGTTATGTGATGACATCAGCGGCTTGGAGCGACTCGTCGTTCAATCCAAAGGAAAAAAATATATAAATATAGCTGTCCCTCATAGCGGACTNGTGGGTAAGTAAAAATGAGATGTTGATCACAGTGGTTATGTGATGACATCAGCGGCTTGGAGCGACTCGTCGTTCAATCCAAAGGAAAAAAAAATATAAATATCGCTGTCCATCCATAGCGGACTTAGGCCTAACGCCCTCTAGATGAGTACATTCACTCTTGCTCTTGTGTGTAATCACCTGGTTTTCGGAACAGATTCACAGTGACTTTAGAGGCCTTTAACAATCTGGGGAAAGGGACACTTAAGTGAATCTCTGTGAAATCAATTAGAATATCAAATTATATATCAGACGAACGACACACCGTTAGCCGGATTAAATTTTCCGATACCCTATACAAGAAGTTAGCGCATGCTGTGTTCAACCTCCTAAACAAGCTCAGGGTTAAAGTTGTTCGTTGGGAACACGCTCAATTCCTGGGGATGAAATATTACATCGGCAGATTTTTGCCGACAAGAGTGGCACAGTTACACAGCATACGAGTAAAGTTGGTATTAATCTAGGGCAACGTACGCGATTCATCTTGGGATGTAAATTTCATTCCGCTCTGAGTTGTTTGCATATATTTGGGATTACGAAGTCTGGTGGATGAAGGTGGTGATGGTAGCCTACTGCGTCGGCTAGGGGATGGGGTTCTCTGTGAGTGAGGTCGAACTGCCAGCGCGCCATGCTTAGGGGGAGCCCGATCACTCGCAGCATCTGGATGAGATGCTGGAAAGTGCAAGGAACGAGTTCCGCGACCAGACGTTTGCGCATCGGAGGAAGTGGAGGACGAATCAGAGAGGTCCTCGGGTATAGACCCGGAAGCGATAGCGACAGCTCGCCGTTCGTTCCGCGCACGTTTGTCTTCTTGACGTCTGAGCAAAAGGGCCTGTCGGCGTAACCCTTCTTCACGTAGCTGAGGAATAAAAAAGAGCGAGTGAAAAATGGAACGATACTGACATTCTGATCACTATAATTAACATTATGCCGATGAAGCAAGATGGTGAGGCACTGTAACTGTATAAAAAGGGACAGCGGCAAGACGTCGATATGGGATGTGTGACTATTTCTAAGGTTCACAAAACGGTGTACATCGAAGACACTGATTATATAACCACAGGAGACCCGTACTTTCTGCAACAAAATGTCAGCGAACCTTCCGGGTTAATAATGGCACGTTTCGCAAACTTGCTACCCTGTTTTCCTGGAAAAAACGTTGTGCTTTACTGTTTCATGTGTAGCATTCTTACGTTCTCACTCACGTTTGTTCCGGAAACAGTTGTCGTTGTTAGAAGTTTGATCTGTTCATAACTACTACTCATTTAACCTGAAAACGACTTAGAAACGAGCAAATCTGTCGATATTAGAGAGACGGTCGTCATTCAAAGCCAAAGACGACTCGTGTATTGCGCGGCCATATGGCCGTTTTGGTGTGTCGTTAAACAGAAGGTGGTTAAACCGAAAGAGCATTACCGTGTTACAAAATATCATCCTTATGTGCCTAAACATTGCATGCTTTCAATCGGGTTGGAAACATGTTCGAAAAGGAATCCAAAAATGGAACAGATAGGTAGATAGTACTGAAAAGTCCGTGTATTACAGTCCTGAGTGACGGGTGACAATCAACAAGCAGTGTGGTTAGCTTCATTTCCTTCACCCAAGTGATGACGTGGGTTCTTTGCTCCCTACTCGAGTGATAAAATATGGGGCGCCAGAAAATTTCCTGCAAAACTAGGGACACAGATGGGTAATACTAGGATTCCTCCTCCCCTCGGGATTCAACATTTAATGCTTTTCTTTGCAAAAGTTCATTTACCCTACTGAACACTAATACGTTGCTCCCAAGATAAGCTTCTAAGTGTGGAACAACACTGTTCGGCTCAAAAATTATTTTCGTGACGACAGAGTGTGACCCTCAAGAGGGGGCGCTCTACGAAACGTCTTACTTAGGTCAAAAGTTGCCTCATGTGCATTAGCCAAAACCTCTCTCGAACTGCTACGACCCTTCACTAGTTGGCGTCAATTTGTGGCGCACACACGGAGGGTCGTTAGATGAAAAAGAGTGCAAGTTCTAAAGGTATTTAGGATAATTTAGGTGACTCTAATCAGCTGCTGACGAATGCAGACGGTCGCCTGACTACTGGTAACTAGTCAGTAGGTCGTCGTCGTCGCGCTCACACAATACTCCATAGGCGACGAAAACAAATTCCAAGTAGTCCATAATCTTCCACTGCTAGGCATCAATTTACGCACATAGTGAGATATTGAACGAAAAGATACGTTATAGACCAGGCCCCCTTAACGATAGGGAAGGGTCTTGAAAACAACCCTGGCTGTATTCATACAAATCCCCAAGTGCGTAACGTGTTCGCTAGCAATAGATGCTGTTTGCCGATCCCAACCGGCCTCCAACATGAAAATCATTGCACAGGGTTTTTCTTTCAGTGTTGAAGAGTTCACGAATGTCCCTTTTCAGAAAAACAGCAGCGAGTTCCCGATTAGTGAAACCTCCAATTAAAAATTAAACATCGCCATTCCGCTGCTGAAAAAGTTAGTCCTCTGTCAGAATTATCAGTGGACAAAATGAACAGGTAAGGGGAACAGGGTAGGTAAGACAAGAAGGTCGAAACAGCTGGCTAATAAAGTCGGCAGATCCATCGTTCTTGTGCATAGTGTCGTTGGGATATTAAAAAATTTAGGAGGCGCCGGACCATGGAGCAGAAAATTTCACGGATTCAGCGGCAGCCTAAATATCCAAAAAAGCTATGATGGTAGAGGCGCTGGGAGGCAGAACGATTCCCCATCAGTTGGTTGGCAAAACCCTACCAAAAACGAAGGCCGGCAGATGGTGACACACTCGAATTTTCGATGCTATTTTAATATGATTTAATCCAGGATGGTTTGAGTAGGACGTTCACAGGCCTACTTAAAAGAAAATAAGAACGGAGCGTTGAGTAGGAGGGAGAGATTTTTCACTGGGTACGGAATTGGGTTGTAGAATAAGCAGAGTGAGAGGTTGGCGAACTTTTGCAAAAACGCAAAACAGAAAAGCAAAGGAGGAAACAGGCATGTCATGGTGCATTGATGAGATGCACAGTAGGTCAGCCATGATTTTACGGAGGTGAAAGGATGGGAAATGCTAACTCGTAAAACAAGGCAAGGGATGTAAAATCTCGCCAGTGAATTTCTTCAGGCTATCGGTCGGAGGATAACGTGGCATTGTGGAGTACAACAGCATCCTGGGGTAGGATGAGTTCGTAATTTATAGAAAAGTTGAGCTAGTTGTAGCAGGGACCTCAAAATACGAAACCAGCCTTCTTAGAGTAAAGAGTCGCAAGTAGTTTCAAATAAACTGACCACGAAGGGTAAGTGTCAGACCATGATTGGTGGGGGACAAAGGTAAATGAGGTTCAGTCGAAAGTTGAACGATGTGCGAAAAGCACCAACAGGGATACGGAGATGTGAAATGATTTGGATGGGTTATTGTTGCAGTGGACATCCCAGTTCGACAGACCTAGTCAGTCTCTCGATAGCCAAATAATCGTTAAGTGGCAATGCGTTGGGACGAATAATGATGAATGCGTGAATATGGGGAAAAACGGACGACAGTAAGCCACTGATGCAAAGAAGGGAAGAAGTATATGTGGGGGGAAATAGATACCCAAAGGGCTTCTCCGCTTGATATAGAAGGTTGGCAACTCATGTGGTGCAAATGAAGGCTGAGTTGTTTGTCGGGCTTGACAATTCTCTTGCAGACGCCTTGTCGCCAAACGAGGAGATATCATTTGTTCGTGGTTGAGTAGTGGTCCGCCGTAGTTTAGAACAGCACCAATCCTGGCGATGGCGTTCGGAGTCTTGTCAAAGTGTACTTGAATGGGGCGCCTGACAGCCCCATTCGATTAATCATGTTGGGGTACAAGCCATAAACGAAGAGCCTTTTTAGGAGGTTCTCATTCTAGATACAATCAAATGCTTCCAAATTTTTCAAAAAATTGCTCAATTTGATTAGTTGAATTGGGTTAGAAAGGCCATAGGTGAGACGTAAAGTCAACGTCACCAGTGGGGCGGTGGGGTATGAAACCGTATTGATGATCGCTCAGGAGGATGATGTGTTCAAGAATGTACTGAAGTTGTTAAGCTTGTAATAGAAACAGGATGACAATTGCTGCGGTGAGATGGGAAAGCACGTTTACGAAAGGGTAAGTGTAGTAAATTCTTCCAGGAGGGCGAAGAAGTTGAGACACAGAAGAGTTTTCGGATGATTAGGATAAGTTTTAGTGTTGCATCTTGGGAACGAAATTGTTACGATATCATTAAGCCCAGGTAATTCGGGGACTTCAAGATCAAACAAAGACCGGTGAACGGAAATAGAGTGGCGAAGAAGGATGGACAGATGGGGAGTTTGGAATGGAATTGTCCACTAAAACGGTGATCAAATAGGATTTTGGAAGTGGAAGAAACTTGGGAGCGCCATAAAGACCGAATATGGGAGGGGAAGTGGAGAAACGAAGGTCACAACTGACTAGTTCAGTCACACGTTCCCAAATCAACATCGTTCCTTGTGACTTTTGTATGTTTGGTAGATCTGTGGAGATGAATAGAGTAGAGTTGCCAGTTGAATCAAGCCTTGGAGTGTTCCATCTATTGTTAGGTTAATATTCGACGGGGGAAAA
>NW_008751888.1:701420-736420 GCF_000715545.1 Opisthorchis viverrini | reverse complement strand
CAACTGACTAGTTCAGTCACACGTTCCCAAATCAACATCGTTCCTTGTGACTTTTGTATGTTTGGTAGATCTGTGGAGATGAATAGAGTAGAGTTGCCAGTTGAATCAAGCCTTGGAGTGTTCCATCTATTGTTAGGTTAATATTCGACAGGGAAAGAGGGTAGCCCACTAGACTCACAGGTTAACTCGTTGAATCGCAAGGGCCCAGAGCTAACTAATCTGATTGCACGGGGGAGTCGACAACTATGTGTCAAAGAAAACAATACTGTTATCCTACT
This sequence comes from Opisthorchis viverrini, assembly GCF_000715545.1. Classification (NCBI taxonomy): domain Eukaryota; kingdom Metazoa; phylum Platyhelminthes; class Trematoda; order Opisthorchiida; family Opisthorchiidae; genus Opisthorchis; species Opisthorchis viverrini. Next base: position 736,142 of record NW_008751888.1, on the reverse strand, counting down.
CGCCAGTAAAATCTGTCAGTTCGCTCTGTCAAGTCATAAACTTTGGATAGCTTCAGCTCGGCATCGAGGCGTTTCTTTTTATAAGCGTCATCAGGTTGGGTACAGTTATCCCAAGAAACGACTTGAAAATGTACCCCAATCGACATACCTGTCGCTCTCGTTCCAACTGCAGTTGCTTCTCCAATTCGGCCTTTTTGTCCGCGTTAACTGAAAATGTCAAGACAGACGCACATAGTTCATATGCAATAAGTTGAAAGGCGACTGAGAGTTTCTAGGATGGTATATACATATTGTGAGAAGAGCGAGGCCTCATTGTTTTGACGAAAAGATTCTCCGTAAGCAAAGATATGTGATATCTTGAACACTCGATACAAAAGATCAAGACTATAAGAATATACTGTTAAATCACAGGTACGAACTTACATGCCTTAGTAAGCTGGGCCTGCATACGACGCTTGAGCAGTTCCTGGGGTGTGAGGCTCGGCTTACCGACAGAACAAGTATCCGCAGGAGCCTTGAAAGTGAGAGCAACGAATAAACCACGAAAATCACAAGGGACTAGGATGTTCCATAAAGGAAGAGTGGTTTTCGATAAACCAATAACTAAAGATCAAATCAACCGGAGCAGAATACGCAACGAGACTGACTTTAGGTGGGCTTCTCTGATTACGATCTCCACTGGTTGAATAAGTCTCCGTCTTACCCGCCATATAATTCGATCCACCGGAATCGCGCCAGCTGAGTGGAGAAAATACAAGGAGGGTCAGATAGTTGATAGGAAAAAGTCAGAACTTCGAATTCGTTTCGCTACTACTGCAGCCGGATGTGTCTCATGAGGTTACTTCATCTGACATATTCGTACTTTTTGCCAGTCCAAACCATCAGAGCTGATAACCCACTTGGACTACTCAAAAATTCCGATTTTCGGTTTGCAAAGCACAGCAAAGAATTTATTTGAAGGAAAACTGCCGACTCACTTTCAGCATTGTAAGAAGTTCCGGGAGGAAACTGTAAGCGTCTTGCACACCTCTTACTCCCATACGAATGAGAGGAAAGAAGAAAGCCTCTGGAGTAGCTTTCAAAATCAGCCGTTTGAAAATTTTTTGGATGCGGTGTTGTAAGTAATGAAGAGGAACTACGGTTGGATCTTACTGATTCGTTCTAACTCCGGATATCTGACATGCGAGGCGTGTGTTGCCACTACCCCATTAGCGCACACTGGACGCACCAGAATTATTATCGCGTCTGAACAGGCTAACGTTATAGGTTCGTTCAAAGTGACAGCCAGGAATGAAATTAACGAGTGGAAAGACGTAGGACATTTCCGTACTTCAAACAGAGTATAAATTAAGACGTATATTCACGGAAACTGGCGGGTGACGGTTGGCTGAGTGACCAGGTTGCCTGTGTTGCGTCTCGTGAACCTGTCTTGGGGAACAGAGCTGCCAAAACCTCTCTAAAATTCCCCTGTCGAATCACAGGGCGAACACATTTGTGTCATTGCCCATTGTAAGTTGGCAGGGATTGAGAGAGAGGCTTCACCCATGCGACTAGCCCGCCTATCGTGAGCGAGTCCTTTCCTCCAAAGGCCAACGAACTTCAGACAACTGATCCAATATTCCTATCCGACAAAGCAGTACTTTCGAGAATTAAACAAATGAACCTTATGCCAGTGGTGGCGTTCTGATCCATACAGCAGTGTTGTGAGTTCTGCTCCTACCAGGAAATCTGATCCTCCAAAGGTCTAATAGGTTTCCGATTTCGGCGAGAACTGTCTTGGTCTCCCCGACTGAGGAAGTGATTTCATTATTCGCAAGCCTGTAGAAACTTGCCGAGCTATGTAGATTAGTATGACCCTACCTCAAACTGAAGCAGTACTTTAAGCTGTCCGGGTGTAATACACCGAGCCATGCCGCTGAATTCGTCGGGCTATAGAAAATGATATACAATCCAGGAGGACATGAGCTAACAAGAGTAATATCGTAAACGTACTTAGAAGGACGATTCGCACTTGGCACTGCAGCCCTTGTGATGTAAGAATCAAGATGCAAATTGGATATTAAACACGAAGGCGAAAAGTAAACGTGACAGCGGAAGGCTTGGTCTGGATGTGGTGAACTCGATAAAACCTAATCAGTAAAAAGTCTCACAAACTGTAAAACCGCGGTGAGGTCCGGTGTCTAAGTGACGTTAATGATGGCTCATAAGAATGAACCATCAGCGACTTTATGACTTACCGAGGAAATCGGCCACTTGATCTGTTTTCGTGTACCGAATTGTTGCTGCTACTGTCAGAGAGTTGTGAGCCCTCATCTGACTCCAATTCGGGGCGATAATATCGCTTCCTCACAGGTGATATAGAAGATTGACCCGCACCAAATGATGCTGACGAGGTGGAACGTAGGTTTGACTCTCCCAGACTAAAATGTTCAAAGCAGTTACCTGAACTGTGATCACACGGCATGTTAACTTTACATAGAGTCGAGACGCATACTAAAGTTTCCTTCGCACGTCATATTCAACGCGTACGAAGGGAGGAAGGTGTATCGACTATGAAGATGGCGAATAGCTGGTGTTTGATCAAGTGGTCATCTGGTCAACGACCAGTAAACGCACCCAACACACTGCCATAGCAAGTAACACTCGCAGAAAAAACTGATTGGCAAAACAATGATTTACATCAGGTGACTAACTTACGGTTACACTGTATGTCAGTTCACTATTTAAGGTATCAAACAATTTCCGAATTCAAAACTTCGAAACAGCCTGCTATATCAAGCAACCATTGTGCAGAGTCGGATAACGGATAGGATATTGGATAAAGCACAAATTACAAAGCGTCTATGAAAGCCATCGCCTCATCGAGCTGCTAAGTCCCAGTGATTGACTGCGATAACTGTGAACCGAATCGCACTCAAATGCTATCCAATCGCTCTATTACCACAGTAGTCGTTTAAACATCGACTTTGTGTGTGACCTTCCTCAATCTCATCTTCGTCACGTGCTCGTGCATCGAAGCCATTGCATTCAATGCGCGCCACCTATGTTCCCGAGCTAACTGATCAAACTACTGCCTGGATTGCCGGTTACATCTCCCACGATCTCCCATGGTCTTGTGACCGAAGCTGTAGCACCTGGTACTAACGTAACCCTGGTACATGATTTATGGCTGATAAGATGACTGAACGACAAGCGATATAATAATAAAAGACACAACTTGATCAAACTGCATCAAGTGAGCAACTGGAATGTTCTAACCCCACATCCACAGACGTGAGAAAAATGCTGGTATTGAAATGGGGTTAGAGACTTGGAATTTTTGAGGACATCAAAACCTGACTTGCATTGGTGATAGGTGACAGTGCTGCTTTATCTGCCTTGATGTCATTTGCTTGTTGAGACTATGTGAGCGCAATTTTTGCGTATTCGAAAATAGCGTTGCCACAAACGGTTCGCAGATTGGTAGGTCTCGATCAGGAAGTGGTTGTTCGAATCTCTCTGTCACCGGTTTTCTTAACCAAAAATAGAACCCCATTTCTGTAGGGTATTGATAACGTGTTCATCCGCTCTGGAACGTGTGCCCCTGGGGACGATACGTGTATCAAGAAACAGCTGATTTTGTTTCAAGATTATGAATAGTTTCGGACTGGTAGCGCTTCTAATCACAACAGCGAGCTCGTTGTTTTTTTTCTGCGGAATTTTCTTCCTTATCCCTTGACTGGAACTCATAATTTATCTAATTTTCTGTCGAAACATCGGGGGTCACTTTACTTGTGAGCATGTGAGACCGTGGGAAAATTTTTGTGGCCAGTCAACCTAATTTGGAAACGGGATCAAAGTTCCAACTCTATTTTCACACACTCAATGATGGATTGCGCTGTACCTTGTGAGGTTTCCTGTATCATTATGGTGTTGGGAATGGTTCATTTGAGAATATGTAATGTGAGGATGTTATGAAGTTTGGGCGTTGAATTTCGTAGTGTTCGGTGGGAGCTCAGAATCAGACAGCTGAAACCATAAAGTTAGTGCCAATGGGAGGAAGCAGTGCTGCGGATAGCCGTATTTGATGAAAGGTAAAATATATTCTCTGGGAAACGGGATGACTAACTCCAAGCAAAAACAGCTAGAAACAGGTCTCCTTGGTTTAACTAGCAGTCCGTCTCAAACATTTCGGTGAGCCTAGCCGTGTTTCTTATCAGTTATCACGTGCAAATTTACGACGGTCTCGTTAGTTGCTAAAGCCCGTTGCGAAACCGGTTCATTGGGCCAAACATAACTGTTTTATAGTGAGTACAGACAGAAAATACAAACAAGAAATACCGGTTGAATGAAGATCGGTCATCAAGGGGAGAAGGTGAACCAGAACGGCGAGATGACAAGGAACGGGGTCGCGAGGAATTCCGACGCGATCTTGTGGAGCGAGATCTATCATGATTCCAATTGTCAGTGGAACTGGAACTGGAGCTGCGTGTTGGGCCTCGAAGATTCCGCTTCCCTCGGATATTCTCACGATTCGATAAAGAACGACTACTTGATGAAGAAGAACGAGAGTTCGAATGTGACCGTGTTCTGCGCGGCTTCTGTCGTGCACCGCGAAACTTTTCGGCCGGTGAGCTGAATGAGGGAGACATCGATGTACAAGTAAGGTGAAAGGGAACATTACAGGAGAATAGCACCAACTATACGACGAAACGCGCATTGAGGGTGCACACAATGATGTCACTCGCCTGAGGGCAGCAAATTTTAGTCAGTGAAATTGGCTGCTGATAGGTGAGGATGCTGACAAACTAACAAATAATCTACGGCGTCAGGAATGAGATATATTTGCCGCAGTGCCGGAAAGAAACCTGACGTTTTTGAGCATAGAAGTTTGTCATTCGCTCCCTACATGTATGACATGTACCAAGAATTTCTAGACATCTAAGTCGTTAAGGCACAAACTCCCTAGCTGGAAGGTCTGCGGTTTGAACCCAACCCCTACGTCTCGATTGCTCCTGTCTAGGCTTGGGCGACCTGACAGCACCTCAACCCTCGTGCTTGCTTCGCGTGGCTTGTCAGCGAGGTAAGGTTTTACAGCTGAAAGCTTATTGTGAGTTTCAATTGGCTTCTAGGCAAAAATGTTAGGGGCCGACGTTGATCACAGCGCCCCCATGGGATGCAGACTGTGATAACTTAAGATTCTGAAACAACCATTTTATACAAGCAAAAGATACTGGAAATATACAATGTAGAAAGCTAGAAGAGGAAGTTTGCGAATCAATGAGGATGATGCATCTACTAAGGAAAACTGATCGGAAATGGCCAAGGTACGTGGTCGAATTACAAGCCAATATTCTGCGGATCAGGAGGTTATGAAAGTAATTAAAGTCAGTAGATCACTAGGGTTTTATTAAGATCAAGGCACAAGATACGTGTGAAGCAGACAGGACTGAAAGAAGTGCTGTCCAAAATACAGTCATTAGGCAAAAGAGACAGTTCTGAAGAGATGCCACGCCTCAGAACGATCCAGAAATATCATTCGTCAGAACCTCGCCATCTTTATTAAAGTCTAGGGTACGAAATCATCCGGGATAGGTGCCCTGTCACGTTGAAATAACGGTCCCTCCAGCTGATGGGGGCTGATGTCAACTTTCCTTTCAGGATCAATGGGTCCTTCCAGAGTTCGAGTTGAGGAAAACCAGCTAACTGTTCTCTGAAATGCAAAGTGGATGACTCTATGGCACAACTAAACGAATGAATTCCTATTCGTTCAGCCGTAACACCATTTTGGTGCCTAACCGCCATGCCACCCGAGGGAAGCACGAGGGTTGGGATACTGCCAAGTTGCCGGAGCCTAGACAGCAGAAGTCAAGATGCAGGGGTCGAGTTCGAACAATGAACCTTACGGTCAGCAAATTCGCCACTGAGGCATCTTGCTCCCCAATTGCTATTCCGTCTTTTTCAGTCATTTGATCAGTTGAATGTAGAAGTTGAAACAAGGTGCGGCTGGTTCCTGAAGCGAAAATGTCCTCGATCCACTAGGTTTTCGCAGTCCAACGGCGCTTTCTATGATTTTCAAGGATCATGATTATCCGGCGTTTAAAGAATTTACGTGCACCACCGTGGTCACCAGTTGCTGGATGGTCTTTTAGGCACCAATAATACCTGATGGCTGTAGACGACATCTAGTGTTCATTTGGTAGGGCCGGGGGGGAGGGCTCGGTGATACCATATTGAAGGCTGCGAACATAGATTCAACTCATCTTTTAGCCAGTCTCCATCAGCAGTGTGGTTACTGAGCTACTAAAAACCTTGAGAGTTGACAAAGTGGACGAGCATCCGTCGGGCGGCATGGTCCTGAGGAAGTGCGAACTAAAAAGTGGGCCGGCACAACGCTAGGATTGAAATAAGGCTGGGTGTCTTAGAATGAACGCCACTCTTTGAGGTTCTCCAGTGGTAAATGATGATTGCATGACCCAACTACGCCCGGGAATGACTTGTACCTGGTGACCGCCAAGTAACACTGCATAGGCGCTCAGGCTGCAGCTTCCTACTGATTAGCGACAGACGACGTCCAGCACTGACTGAGTGTCAACTAGGAATCTAACAATTATGCTTTTTCCGGAGTTAGTCGTCTCAATTGGGTGTTCACCTGCCGGAACGGCAACACCTGTCTATCCAGCTGATCCGACCAGCGATGACAGATTTCAATAATAAATACAGCTGTGCAGACGTAATACATTGCTCATAAGGTTGCTGAAAACTCTTCTTCAGCTACCTTATGAGTAGTGCACTATGTCTATACAATGTATCGTGACATCTCCAATATCGTACCAACATGAGGCAGCCTACTTCAGCAAATTCAGTTGCTCAAAAACACCGTAAACGAGAGATTCCGCTGGGTTCCAGGTGAGTCTCCCGTCAAAAACAAAGTGGTTTGCAAATGAGTGCACTTGTCTAACAGATACAACTGTTTATTGAAATTCAGTCCACATCATACAAATCACGAGCCATTGCATCAGATACCCGAAGAGTGAAATGTGTACTACCTGAGCACGTCCTACGGTGTAGGTGTGTTTCGGAGAAACAACATACATCGATGGAAAGGGGAAAAATTCCACAAAAGATACCTGCTGTCCAACCTAACAAAGCAACAAAGTGGATCACATCTTCTGAGTATAGAAAATGGATCATATCTTCTGAGTATAGAAAAAGGATCATTTTTATCTCTCGGATGGTAGCTTGGGCAGGAGACGGTGGTTACCGGGCTGGCAGCTGGATTTACCATAATGAGTTGGAAGGCGGGAATGAAGTGCGGGTGAGGGAAGCTGAACGGGTTAAGGGAGGGTTTTTTAGAGGTATATCATTTTGGGCCTTTGACACAAAAATCTGGCCCACAGGGCATCAGGTTGTAGGATCAAAGTGGGAGATCCCACCCGGATCTTGGCTACGGGGAACAGCCTGTCCCAAAGGTGCTGGGACTAAGGCTAGGACGTATCGATCCTGATGCAGCTGCATCAAGCAGACGTGTTTGGAGCCAAAGTGAGCTCTTGGCAACTTTGTACCATATTTCAGTCAGTGGCAAATTCCCAAGTTGTCACCACTAAAATTCTCGCTACCGGAGTGAGATTATTAGGACCAACCTTTTTTTGCTCGGCCTTCATAGAGGACGGGCAACACCGCTGATTACACTTATATGGAAATGCTCGTCACGTGGAGGAAACATCTTGCCACACACACACACTTCTATCGCAGAGGACAGCCCTTCATTTTCCACAAATTACCAAGCAATACGATCACTCGCAGGGTAACAGTTCACTGCTTCCCGTTTGGCTGTCCATCTTGGCCTTCCTGGCATGGCTAAACCTTGCGACGCGAGATTGCAGCCAGTATAGCACCGAAGCTCAACCACCAGTCTTCGATCGACAGCTCACCCGCAGAGGTGAGATGTCAGATGATCGAGCTTCAAATCCCGACACAACAAAAAATAGGTAATGCTGATGGGTTCAAACATCACTAAGACTCGTTTCTTGGTACTTCGGTTTTAGGCCTGTGGGAATCACAATTTGGAGACAAAAGGGCTGTTTGAGCGGGCATGAAGTGAGAACACATTAAAAAAAACCCACAAATAGCCACAGTTATTACCATCTCCTCCAAGACACCTGTTTGATGTATGAATGGCAAGTATCCGAATCGGATATACCAACAATGGTTAAGTGGACACCCGTACACACTAAGGAGTCACAGACTGTCTGCACCGAACCGAGTGTGGAGTCCAGGACCTTCGCGCCGATTTAAATCCGAGGGAATAAGGGGAAAGTGCAGAGGCCTCCGCAAACTGACAACCAGCTTAAGCATGATGGCATAACAATAAGCAATGACACAAGTCGTCCACCTTATTACATATATATATATATATATATATAATCATTCCCCTGAACAAAGACTACTCAAGGGGAGCGTCCCAACTGAACATAGTCGGAGGGTAGTCTTTCTTCTGAGAAGCACCTCCATCGACCGTACTTTCAGGTTATACGAACGAAGCTCAAATTGTGATAAACCGTTTGCAGACACGATTACCACGATGAAAGTTAGTAACAGTTACCCTTATATCCACTGAAATCGAACCGTCGAAGTCAAAATACAATTAACGCTACCAGCATGGCAGAAATCCGTTTGATTACTACAGCCCTTTCTCTCTCTCTCTCTCTTGACTTCTGCTAAGCGATAGTGAAGATCTGTCACGGCCGGAGTCAGCGTTGAGAATTCTTTGAGGGCAAGTATTCCCAACTGTTCACATAGTCTCACGGTTGTAGACTCATCATTGTCAGGTTCCACAACTCCAAGACCTCAAATGGCACCTTTAAGATCCGTATCTTGGTTATAGGATGATTCCTTACAACAAACGGAATCACTCGCAAAAAGTGAACTAGAAAGTAAAAATCAAAACTAGCGAATTCTCCAACACGATTATTTCCAAGGAGACGGAAAGCCGGTTGCTCGTCGATTATGCAGTTGCACGGTATAGCAGTAGCATCCTTTTTTATTACGCTTGCGGCGTAACGTGTCTGGACAGTCTATATATTGATGTTCTGTCAACCAGCACCAATCCACGTGATCGCGTCTAACGTGCGTGCCTAGTAAGTTACACTCAGTTAAACTACCTGTCCGGAAACCGTTGGTGTTGATGTAGCATCTGTTGTTCGGCAATCGTAACGTTGAAGTTGGGTGGAGCAAAATCCACCTATGTGGCTTTCATGTACTAACATCGCAATTATCAAGATGCCGATTTGAGTTGCCATGTCTACAACTTCAAGATAAACGTCATTCCACTACCATGCAGGACACTGTACACGTGCACCTTCGTTTGTGCCAATGGGTCTACGAATAGTGATTCGTGAGTCTAAGGCTGTCAATAGACTTTAGCTGTCATGCGAACGCCTTCATTTGTCAATAATGTATACAGTAATAAAATACAATAGTACAGCAATGTATACAGTCACATCCCGGCGGTGAGTAGTGATGTATTGGCCCGAGATTGGCCTTGATGTTCAGCTACGGTGGAAAGAACAACTGTTCGAACTGCTAACAACAGATTATCCGTTCTGCATGGGAATTTCGGACACGTGCCTTGGCATTTGTAAATGCTCAACGTTCCTAATTCCTATTTCGAAATGATCAAACTAGGTGTCAGCGCCACCAAAAAGTAGAAATGCGCTGCCAGTAGTGTGAAGTGTGAATTTTTATCCTTTCTGAACAACTAGTATCAGCCAAAGCAGGTAGTGTGCGTGATAATATATTAGGACATAGCAGTGGAATTTTCGATTTGGTCTTACCATGCTAGGATCACAGACAAGACTATACCTTCCGGAGACTGATGTTATGAATAGAACGAGTGTGTTAAATAGCTGATTCCCGAACATAGCTGCGTTATATTCCTTATGTACCTTATGAGATTCTATATTCGACTACCAAAATGGGACCGGACCTCTATTTAATTTTGGAAAGCGGGGGATACTAGTGTATTCCATTAATGAGCTCCATTTGGAGAGAATCTAGGTTCGGGAGATTAATGTAGTAATTAAAAAGGTTAATATAGCCAGAATCACACTTATGACTCCCACTAATGTTGAAAACAAATTTGTGTATATAGCAGGTAGTTATGGGCTTATTTGGTGCTTTAAAGCAGGGAATATATATATATATATACATATATAGTCCCCCGAAAAGTGAGCACACTCGGGATCGGCCAAAAACGCGCCCCCCTTAATGGGACGGAGAAGCACCCTCTGCGCCACACTTTTATGGCACTTATTTGCACAGGTAAGGTGGAAACCAGTTTGTGTGAGCTTTGGAAATAAAACAATGGGAAACGTGCAGTATGAAGACACCCAAATGTACACTTCTTTATTAGTGAATGTGACGATACTTACATCTGACCCGTGTGAATAAGACTAATGGTGTGGAAATAAACAACGGCGAAGTGTCCTTTGATTGATTGTGACTTTCAAGACAGGGTGCTCTTCAATTGCCACTTTTAATAACTGCCTATTTCGCTGGGGTTTATTTTTCCCATCATGAGGCATATAGGGTCGTCAGAGGGTGCTTCAAAACAATGGAACCTATCCACTGTTTAAAGCTCATACACTAGACATTTGGTCGACATTTTCTTTCGAAGCACGCGCCATAACCTTGAAGAAAACATCGACTTTCAGCACGACTCCATACAGTGCTTCAAGATTACTTGAACACGAAAGTACACCTAATCCGTGGAACATGTATGAGGTGCTTCGTACGAAAACATCATCTGGACCATGCTTCGGCGTGCTTCTGCACATCTGTAGGCGTCTTGTGATGTTGATCCCATGGGACGGATGATCTGTATCTCGAATAGCTACAGTATGAAAGCCATTGTGAAGTGCGCTCTGGCACTGATTCAGAGGCAAGCAGGGTCATTTATCTTCTTTCAAGGAGGTGCACTCTTGAAGATTTTTTCAACACAATGTAAGTGCTACTGATAGTATTCTTGGGTCCTTTCTCGACATAAAGTCACCAACAAGGTGGCAAGTTTGGATGAGATAATTACAACAGGACCAACTGTGCTAAACGAAGCCATGAATCTGAACAGTAAAAACAGGTATGTTACTAACCGATTTCGCGCGGCGTGACGACGATGAAGCGACGGTGACGTACTGTGGTGTACCGTTGCGCCAAATTTCTTCGGCGATACAGATCGCTTCGACGAGTCCAGATATTTCGAAACTACAGAGGCGGCTAACGAGGAAGTAGCGCAGCCGGGAGATCTATTTTTCGTCCACGATGTCGCGTTAGAAGATAAGGATGGATGTCGTTTGTTCGAGGATTCAGTATTATCATCTGTTCCTTCACCAAAAGCAGTGATGTATTCCACACGAGACCGTTTTCCGTGGGAACGACCACCTTCTCGGCGTAAACGTCTACCTGAATTGCGCTGCAAGGAAAGGTCAGACGAGAAAGTGTGAAGTCCGCAAATCCTTCAACCCTAATTTTACCTGACTTTGACTTTCTGTGGCAAAATGAACAAGGTTCATCACTTGGAAAACTTCGGCTCGAATCATCATGAGCAACTACAACTCGACTGCTAGCTAGCTCTGGCATTTGTGGATAGAAAGTCTCGTAAGATGGTACATGCATGCGGACCACACGCCCGTGGTGTCAGTTTTCGGCCGTCAGGACAGAAGTGTTAGAACAAGAGTGATGTGAATACAATTCATACAAGTGATGCAACCACGTACAAGCAAAGCAAGTATTCCTGTCCACACACTCAGATGGGATACAACACTACTGATGAACAATTACTGATTTGAGGTTCAAAAGAGTATCACGCACCAGGTACACAGACACGCTGTCAATATTGACAGCTAAGTTGATTTAAAATATCATTTGGAGATTGGTTTGCCTTCTGTTCCGACAGACTAGGATGTTAAATATGCATTCCACACGTCTGCGCGTCAAATTTCAGTGATGGTGGCTGCGGTTCGAGTTAAAGAAACCGAAGACCGGGTACGTCAACGTGTTTTCATGATGAGTGGCCCACGCTATCCCCCCGACAACTTTACTGACTAGTTCAGGTGACGAAGTTTTGCACTCATGCGTGTGAAACCCTACACGACCGAGGGGCAACCTCTAAATCACCGTTAAGCAGAGTTTCTAAAAACAATCGCGTAGTGGAAAACAATGAATCAGAGGAACAGAGTTTATCGCCCGTCACTACACATGTGAGACGAGCACAGATAAAATGTAGGGCATCACTGGTGGAATCAACAACCTTGCGACTGTGAATTTCTATTAGGAATGGTTTGAAATGTTCCTTGAGCGCAACTCTAAGCATGACGGGCATTTTCTGTTTGTTTTACCAATTAAATGTTTCAAAGATAGTCAGTGGCGATGGCCTTCAGTCCCGAGGTAGACATTAGCAGTATCTGGATCATAAAGATAATTTTTGGGATTCGACAAAGAGGAAAGTTTGTTCGCATGACTACTCATTCGATTCAGTTGGTAAAACTCGAGGCGATCATACCATACAGATACCATTCATTTAAAGTTCATATTACTGACAATCTGGCCAACAGCATATTCCCGTGATGTGCGGCCGTTTATAACGTCACGTTCCTGATTGGTGGCCACTGTGGATAGTCAGGGGGCTGGAATCTCATGTTCCCAAATACCACCGGAGATTGACGTCAAGTTGACTTCTACTGGAAAACCCTAATTCGAGTGGTTTGCACAGTTTTCGAGACCGCATACAACGAATTTAAGCCAGATATAACCCGAATTAACGGTCACTTGAAGATGGGAAAACTGCGAGATGGTCCAAGTGGTTAGCGCGCGAATTTACTGACCGGAAGGTCCGTGGTTCAAATCCGACCTCCGCCACTCGACTTCCCCTGTCTAGGCTTGGGCAACCTGGCAGTACCCCAGCCCTCGTGCTTCCTTCGGATGGATGGCAGCTAGGCATCGGAAGGGTGCTACAGCTGAACGCTTTCTTTTTCTAAACCGTCAACAAGGTAATAGAAAGTTATTCAAAGTGTAACACAGCTGGTTCATTTCATGGCCAGAATATCAGTAGCTAAGACTTTCAAAGGTGAACGGAAAGGTGAAGTTTCACTGGTCGTAACCTTGAGTTTCAGTTGGTGTATTAGCAGTAGTTCCAAGCCGGACCGGTTCTCGCCGGTTGAGGTATGACAACGCATCTAAAATGGCAACTTCTTGTCCATCTGTCCGAAGCATAGGTTCTCAGGACTGTATGAGGCCATCTTTATTTATTGCTGGTGAATTTCCAGGCGAGCGGTTCAAAACAGTCACCAAAAACACAAACATATTGTCACCCACAACTCTAAAACTCGGTCCTGAACTTTTTGATATTAAAAAAGACTCCGTTGCAAGAGGGCACCCAAATTAAAGTATGTTCTCCGCTCATATACGGTCCAAAACACAAAAATACAGACTGGACCGTCTTATCCATTATAAAATCCATTTACTTGTCTGCCAGTAATGAACTTAGTGATACTGAATTAATGCATGGACTCACTTGGGGGAAAGACCACCATGGTGTAACTCTACGAGATAGCGAACATCCATTACGTCGAAATCATACTGTTCTAGCAACCAGAAGACAATGAGAAGGAGCTTACATTTCCAATTCTGAAGTATATAAACTTCACGATAACTTCCGCCGAGCCTATGGGTCCGAAGATGTAGCAAGTGGAGCAAAAACTCGCGAGGATTCAGACCATGCCATAGAAATTACAGCCAAACAAGTGAAAGCGTACGACGCATGTCATGTGTACCTCTCACTGGTAGGCTCCCTTAAGCTTCCGTCGCATCTGACACATGTTAAGTAGAAGTATCGCCAAATTCAATCAACAGAACAATTAGTGATAAGGGGAGTAGACTGGCTCGCTGCAGGTCGATCTCCATTGGGACAATGAGTCTTGTTTCCGTTAAATGGGTGGAACGACTACCAAATACATCTGCTCATATTGTGCGGAAAAATGGTACAAAGCGATGAAGCGTCCACCTGAGAGAAAGCTCCTGAGGTTGGTTTTAAGGGGAGCACCGAATTTGCAAGTATGCGAAAAACGTCAACCATTCAGCAGTACATCGTATCAATTTGAATGAAAGGGGCGAATCTAATCCAAAATGACTCATATCGGTAGCACCTCCAGGATTTCATTCTTAAAAGGAAACAGAAAAGTCACGATTCGAGCCTGGTACGGGAGCCTTGAGCTTTTATAGGCACAGGTTCCTGCGCACAAAATTGAGCTGGTCCTCCTCAAACGGCACTAGGGGGAAACCGTGAACGCTCATACGCAAAAGAGCTGAACAAGTCTAGAGTTGCTGATCAATCAAGTTCTCCACAGGAAAAGTCGCAAATGGATTATGAAAGAAGGACAGCACTCTTATACACCATCAGATGATAAAGACGAGACTTTGGTTAGAGCGCAAATTTACGGACCGGAAGGTCCGCGGTTCAAACCCGACCTCTGTCGCCCGAATCCCCCTATCTAGGCTTGGGCAACCTGGCAGCATCCCAGTCCTCGTGCTTCCTTTGTGTGGTATGGCAGTTAGGCACCGAAAGGGTGCTACAGATGAACGATTTTATATTTCTACCATTCTTGTACAAAGCAGTAAACAGAAGGCTGGACGGAACACTCGAAAGTTGTGCAAAATCTGGAACCACGGACTTTCCGGCCAGTAAATTCGTGCTCTAACTACTTGTGCTATCTCACCTGACAAGCATGGTAGTCGATTGTTTTTCCTCACTTTCACTGTAAATTCAACGTCTTCAAGTAGAACATCGCACAATGCGTACATATATAGTAATGAGGTTCATTTAATAATGACAAAAGTACCGTCAATGCACCGATTCTGTGGATTAACTGGTTGTACAGTGCGGTCCGGATTATATATCACCACCTAAGCGATAAATCCCGACATCGGCGATCCCGTTGTGAGACAAACTATAGTACCGTTAAATTCAGAGAGATGAAATTACCTAATCACAGCAGTTCAAAACAATAAATACAAAAAAGAAGTCCACCAAGAAAAGCCCGAAGTAGCTGGACATTGGGAGTAAGCACGAACAACTTGAAGCCATACGACCAAGCGAATTCGCCAGACAAAGCAAATAATGAACATCTCAAATAACAAAAACGACGAAATAATGGGCAGATAAACACTTACGTCTGTGGAACTCGAGGAGCTGCGACTTCTACTACTGCCTTGGCTACTGGATGATGGACGAATACCGGATTTCCGAACATTTTCACCAGGCTCCGAGGTATGGTTACGCCGTCTACACAAACTGATAGACGTCATGCCACCAATCATAACGGATGGACCAACAGCATTGCTTAGTAATGGCTTGGCTCGAGCGCGTCGTGCTTGAGCGGCGGCCGCCTTAGCACTGGAACCGCGCGTTCCGACATAGACCTCATCTTCTTCAGAAGGATATTCACCAGAATCCGAAGAACTCGCTGAAAGATACACCGTACGTCTGAAATCGGAAGCAGATTGGATATATGTATCTCGTGACCGAAGACCATCTCCGGCAGAAACACGTATATTAACACATGTGAAATACTACCCAAAGCATAACCACCGACCCAATGCCATGCTCTATAGCAAAGCACTGATGACGTCACCACGGTTGGTGGTGAGACGTTCACAATCAATTTACCCAGCTCAGCGAACAAACAACGACCATTCTATGCTACCTGACCTACCAACATTACCCTCAATATATGCCGAACCGAGTAAATGACCCCCCCCCCCCCGAACGAAGACAATTAATCGGGAATAAGCATTATTGCGTCGGCTGTTGACGACAGGTGATTTTTCATTTAAATGAAGCAGAATTCAGTGAAAATTAGAGTTACAGCTGCCACTGTTTTGAACCACCAGCTAGTATCAACCAATTCTTTTCAATTTTACCGGAAAATGTGACCGTTCTGTCCTTGCCTGACTGGTCATTCGTTTTGATGGATTTTCTCGTTTACAGAACAAGTTAAATCTTACGATAAAGGACTTGGATCGTTAAGCTGTAACACCATTACGGTGCCTAGCTGCCATGCCACTCGAAAGGAGCATGAAAGCCGAGATAGTGTCAGGTTGCCCAAGCCTAAATAGAAGCGGTCAAGATTCATACACTGGGTTCGAACCACAGACCTTCCGGTCAATAAATTCATGCTCCAGCAACTGAACCATCTCGGTCGCGGAAGGGGCTAAGATGGTCTTAGTTTGGAACTTATCAAGAAAAAGGATACTGTATTTGCAAATGACCCACTTTTTACAACGCTGTGTTCAAAGTTTCAGCTGAAGTGCACAGTAAGAAAGACGACGAGCACTACCGATGGCCGAAGTATGTGTGAGAGGTATATAAAAATAAGAAGATAAAAGAAATCTCTGATCTCATTCTTGATACGTCGATCGGTAGATATCAAGTGATGTACGAAATAATATTATCTGGCAATCGTGGTTCGCACTGTACTGTTTAGATCTCACCGTCAAAGGATGGGTGTGAGTCAGCAAGGACTAACTGCTGACTTGCCAATTTCAAAATAGAAACAGAAATTCGCCAAATACTCTCATTTTTACATAAATATGGCCTCAACGGGGAAGTCAACTGAATCCAGCTAAATCTCTCGTTTACGATGGCGTTCTTCGTGTGCTGCGCAAAGCCGCCTCACATTTCCGCTGTTATGATACCACAGTACATGGTCTAGACGTAGCATATGACTTATAAGGTTGCCACCAAAAAGTTTTCACCAAACCTTATGACTATTCTGTTACGTCCAGAAATAGAAACAATAAAAATCACGTGACAAATCCCATGTAGCAGTAGTGAAGTATCCTACCTGCCAAAGTGAGGGGGTTAGAGGTCGGCAAATGAAAAACCCGAGGATACAAAAGGCATAGATTCGATTGCTACAGTCTGCAAAGTACGAGTTGCGGATTTGCTTGTTGTTAACAAAAGACGCAACCGTACCGCACATTATGAACATTAGAATAACAATAGTCTCTTGCTAAAACCAAAGTGAGTGTATTTCACCAAACACGCACAAATTGGTGTCTAAGTAGAGCGCAAGGTTGATGAAAACACGTGGACTGCGACAGTCTGGTGGTGGCCTGTCGAGGAGTTCCAGCAATCTTTTCAGAAGTGTGTTCCGTTAGGACGCCTATAGAGTTAAAGCTGTGTTCAGAAACAATATACCAGCAAATCACTGATGGCAACTTACCTTGAAATGGGCTGGCCGTTGAGAAGTCCCACCCTAAGAAGGAAAAAAACCACCATTAAAACAGTCTCAGATTTGGTGTCAGCACAGAAAGATAACTCAAACGGTTAGGTAGGTGAGTCCGAGTTGTGTGCTGTGAAGTTACGACAATTAGTTGAAGGACGAAGTGAAGATACACGCTATAGGAAAAGAGATCAACAAAACAGGTTACTTGCCAACAACGTTGCTCGAAGATCGGATATTTCTGTATGTAGCTACCCAGTTAACCACACACTAGACTGTTCAGCTCACAGTCGCTCACTGGATCACAAGACTTGTCTTTTTTCATACTCGCAAACCACGTCACATCAAGGTGACTCATCAGAGGTCGATTGTCTGAACCGTCTGGTGAGCGTGGCAACTACTCATGTGCTGACGCGCCCATGTACGCGCAAACAGACCTACATATATGGGAAACCGAACACAATCAACACACACAGACTCGAGCGCGCGAGCGGGGAGCAGGAACTCAACCGCTCTCCACAAGTCCACGGACAATTATGGAGCACGTGTAGCAGCTATACTGCGAAGGAAACACGTTCCCGCCGTCCGGACTTTCACCAAGGGACTCTCGCATACGATAAGTTCCCTTTTTTTGACTCGCTCCCATTTCGCACTGTATTTATTTTTATACGTGTCGCAACCATACTAAAAACTTTTATTAGTGCATACACCTTCTGATTTGTATTATGGCTATCACCACCTGTGCACTAATACGTATACCAACGGAGGCCTCACATAATGAGAAAATGCGACAGGGACTGAAAACTATGTTAAGTTCTCAGTAAGATTAACCCACTGAACGACAATCGCAATCGATAAATCCACAGCATCCGTATCCATATGGATCTTTTGGCAAATACTTTTTTCCCGTATTATGCTCCATGAGGGGATTTCCACTCTGGTATTGGAACCAATGCACCATTGACACGTGGTTTAGGGCTGATAAACTTAACCAAACTGTATCAAATTATTTTTTTTATCCTCCTCACAAACGACGTTAAAGAAAGCTGCTACTTTGTTGTGATGCTCGGGTTTGATTGCTGCGATACACGCTGAGACACCGGTTGCAACCTCATCTCACAAGGTTTGCCCATTCTATAAAGGACAAGAGTGAACAGCCAGACAAAGAGCATCAAGCGCTGCCATATACTGTGGTCTGAGAGTAAAGCAATACCATCTTCCGTGATGGAAATGTGAACGCAGTAAGGCATTTCCTCCAGACGACTAGCATATCCACATGTATGGAATCAGCGATACCACCTTCACCGAGGAAGCACAGGTAAGAAAAGGTAAACTCTAAAAACCTCATACTGTGATCTCCCATCAATTGGCGGTGACCAACGACGAATACGACCGAAATATGATTAATACTTACTAAGAGCCCGATTGGACACCAAACGTAGCTGCTACAAGCAGCAGTATCAGGAGTGATACGCCCATGCATTACTCCCCGAACCCCAGAGTTAGGCCACTCCCCGCAGCCAGACATCGGGAGATGTCTTCCGAGTAAATCATACAACTCAATGCTTTGTGAGTTGAACATTTAAATCAAGCGCTGATGGTATGTCTTAGAAACTCCCTTCTTCGGTCGGATCAATTGGGAACTACCATTAGCCCTTGCAACTCTACCCACACCCGCATCACACTTTCACCTTGTTCCATTGCGCTCCATCCAGCTATCGGTTGATTAGCCATTGTTCTGTGTCTAAACAAAATACCCCTCTACTAAATTCAAAAGATCTGATTTACATTTCAGCTATCAATGTCCGTATCAAATTGGGTAACGACTGAGTTCATTCTTCCTGCCGTCAGCTCAGACGTACGGTGTTGTCAATGAGAATATCACAAGACAGACGAGCATGCTAGATATTTTATGGGGTCAACTTTACTTCTGGAAGAATTGGCTGTCGTGGGTTACAGAACGTCTCTCTCAGTATGCTCCGAAATCCATGAGATTGGTTGCGTTCACGAAAACCTGGAACCGCAGACAACAACCCCTGTACACTCTATTTCGGTCCACTAGTCTCATGCATACTGCACAGGAGCAGTATGATTACAACTTCTCTGCATGCCGCCAAAATTGCAGGACAATGCAAACACAACTAACAATTCCAGTAGTGTAAGGATGATAAAATCATTCGATAAAACTCCGCAACGACGGCAACCAGGTTTCCCGAAATCAATTAGAGAAACAACGTACAGCGCTTTTGCAAAGGTGAAATCCATACACGAAGATCTGGAGTTGAAATTCCACTGTCCTCTCCAACAAAAGAACGAATGTAGTAAGGCGTTCTGTGGATGCGACCGGCAATTTCACAACTATGTTAGCTGCCTACCAAACGAAGATCCACTATACGGACCATACATTCCAATCACTAATTGGTTGACCATATCCACCAATTAAGGTTTGTGAAAACAGACGCGATGCTGGGGTATTCAAATTGAATTCCACCCTAAAACGCCAGATGAACTCACATCGAGACGTTAGAGAGCACTTTATAGCACAATTAAACCGAGAGGTGTATACGGGACACTCGCAGTTCATAAGTGGGATACAGTTAGAAGGTAGATAGCTCAGGATGCACAGCTCTAGACTAGATAATATCAGCTCGACTGGTGTTAAGCTAACCTACTGAGGGTTACGGAATCGTATGGCCTTTAGGATTCGCAGGACGTGCATTGTTTGAGATTCCCAGCAAAAACTAAACAGTTTTGAAAATATTTCCCTACGTTTCAACATAGGTTAAACTGATTTTCGACGACGGAATACGATATCTTGCGGCGCAGTAAAAGTACTGTGATTTCGCAAGTAAACGAATTTTACAGTTCAAAGTCTAAATATCAACAAGTGAGGTTGAAAACACGAGAAGCACGATTAAACTATTTCGTTTCCATTGGGAATCCGGCACACCCACGGAGCCTTTCACATGAGGCTACGTGCCAGTTACGAGACGCTGGTCAGTGGTGTGGAAAACTTGAATCGAGCAAGCACTACTCATTTATCAAGTGTGTATCATGTAAGAGGAATTTTTAGCGAGTCCAACTAATGTTGCTGTTCCAGCTGATGATGTTCAGGGAGAGTTCGATATGTAGTTGTAAACCTGAGGTCGTGTAAGCAAAAAAAAAGTTCGACGTCTCTTACGCATTTTCTAACGGATATTCTAGTATCAACCTTCACGGAGGCCAGCCGTCCCTAATAACAGAACATCACATCATCTGGACAGATGTGTCACGTGCAGGACACGAACCAAACGAAGGCGTGCCCTGATTGGTCAAAATGCCACCCAACCCAGATCGAGCACCTTTGACTCGACGCTTCTCGCCCCCTCATGGAGATTCTAGCACGACCTTGTGGAACACCCTGTGATTACCCAATAAATACAGTTATAATAATTTCTATTTGTCTCCATAAAAGTGCTGTGTGGAGCTAACGTGCCTTTTGATACACCATAGTGGGCGGAGCAGGAAGCTGAGACCGATACAGAGTTGCACTATCGTTCAGCAAGACACAACACAACCGACGCTCAATAGACAACCAAAGTAAATACAAAATCTGACCCTCCAAGACACCACAGTTATTTATCAGGGTGGTCAGATAGTTTTTCCGGAGATCGTTTACACCTGAAATGAGCTAGTCATACAACACGACAAAATCGAAACTTTGCAAGTCTGACAACCAGTCAAGAGCACGAGAAAATGGTCAACAATATAGCAAATTACGGGTGAGTATATATTGCAGGTACAATGATAGCAAGGAGATGCACTGACTACTACGGAAGCTCATTCGTTGCAAGGAACCACGCGTGCCGGGACTAAATGGAACAGGCGCAATGTGGACCAGTCTTATGATCCAGCTGGAGTAAGTTGGAACGGATATGCCCGAAGAAATGCTTGCGAATACATACGTGCAAAAGTTGACCAAAACTCACGCACTTCGTAGTGAACAATTTTGGGAACTTCTCATGGGAACGGCGTTCTTTAAGAATTCGACGAGCCCGGCGAGATTTACGGCCCTAAAGTAGGTAAGAAGAATGACGAGAACACGGTCAAACCAGTGAAACAGTTTGAAAGCGGACCAAATCTTGACAAAAAAGCGATGAGCCTTTCAAACAAAACCTACTTCACATATGGCTGAGTCAGGCATTGTTATCAAGCACCAATAAACCCTTTTTATGTTGTAAACCATATTATAATATGCCAGTTTCATGACCTTGTCGTGTGATTGGGCTTTAATGGTGCAATGATCCTCCAGACTGCGTTCGTATAAACTTCATTTCTCAAGGTTGTGCCTTACCAGGAAGGCTAATGGAGAACAGCCAGTCCTGTGCTACGGGCAACTAGTGCGAAAAGGCATGGCGGTGAAGTATTACTGTTCGTTGGGGCAGAAGTGTGAATCTGGTAGGGTGTTTCTTCCAGGCGATATCTGAGCCCAGGCGTCAATCTATCTTGACCCACTCAGTCGAACAGAAGTACATGCTTTTGGTATCTGCAGAGCAGCCAATTATCTTTGGCATTTAGATCCCTCTGCTAAGCTTCCCATGTATAGTCTGTACACGAACCTGACTAAAGGTGTTGGAAGTTTTCTGAGCGTCTGAGTTTTCCAAGGGCGCCTCAGCACCACTGCATTCCGATACAGAACATCACCCAAGGATCTGAGTCACCACCGGTCATGAATAACATATCGCTGCCTGATTTCTTCCATACGCGTGACACCACAGATGACGCTCATCACATTATTTTTCGAATTACTGTTCACAACACACTGGTATTCACTGATAATGCATTGAACGTGCACAAACCCCCCTCCAAGCTGAGCCTTGATTCCAACAAGGCCTGTCAGAAGGGACGCGTCGACTGCAACAACTTAAACAAATCCGTAGCCTTCCTAGTATCCAGCGCTCTTTGCTTCCCTTTGTTTGTTTAAACTCAACACTGCCACACTCCATCAATCATTCCTCGTTTGCGAACCCAGAGGTACACTCATGTCAAGGCCTTCGCAACTCGTACCAGCCCAGAAGGAATGGGTTTCCATTCTTAGCCCACATACACCTCAACACTGATCATCTCCTTTACCACAAATCCCGAATTCATTCTCCGAAAAGCTGCCACCAAATGTGCGATGGAACATCCTCGCCTTTGCTTCACTCATTTAGCTACATTTACTGCCCACCCGGTTTGTTATCCGGAAAATTTCTCTTCCTGTCGGCATGTGCCTAATTTCGCCTTGTCTTATTGAAGCGAGCGTCTTCCATCCATGTGCCTCAATCTTTTGTCCGTACTGCTTGCATGGTCAAGTTCAGCTATCCTTAACAGAAGATCAATCCTTCCGTCGCAGAACTGAGCCAATCACCCCAACACTGTTCCCTAGAACAGACGGAACAGCCAACTAGTTCCCAAACCTTCACCACTTCGCGCTCTTCAAACGCCGTGTTATTGTATCTTTCCAATCCATCCTCACGCTAGTTCCCAAGCGTTTTTTTACGTATCCTGTTTCTGCGCATGGGACTGACTATGGGACCCACTTTCTCTGCTTGTGATAAGGAAGCAACCATCAAACAGATAGACATTTTGTTCTTGTTCTGAAATCAAAACTTACTGCTAGCTGCAACTTTTCTTCTTCTAAGGCTTTAGCAAGACGTAATTCGGTTTCCAGTTGTTGATCCGCATCTAGCAACCGAACAAAATCAGTGGAGTGCAGGCCAAATAAGGAGGCCGACTTTGCCAATTGTCGACGGCCCTCAACGCCCAGAGTAGCCAGATCGAGTTCAACATCTAAAAAAGACAGTACAGTGAGCCATAGAAGGAAGAATAACAACAACAACAACAGCACAACACAAATGCAACCGAACAAAATCAGTGGAGTGCAGGCCAAATAAGGAGGCCGACTTTGCCAATTGTCGACGGCCCTCAACGCCCAGAGTAGCCAGATCGAGTTCAACATCTAAAAAAGACAGTACAGTGAGCCATAGAAGGAAGAATAACAACAACAACAACAGCAGCAACACAAATGTGCATGTAAAGATATACCACCAGCGAGTCATGATAACTCAAACAGTTTATCGTCGACGTGACCCTTGGCGAAATTGTATCAACTGATCGATGATATCGCTAATCCTGTTCTTTGTCACACATCAGGATGGCAAACACTTCTTGGGTATATGAAATTATTGAGCCTACGTTCACGACTAGACAAGTTAGAAACGCTAGCTAAAAATCCTTCTAACAAGAATTAGCTAGCTCAGAGAGAACTTCGGTCATGACTTACCAATGTCCATATCACTATCTGCCTCGCCATCCGAATCACTCTCACCCGGAACCGGGACTACCGAGGCGCTCGGTGGACCAGTAGATGTAGGCACAGTACTATCTTCGTACGTAAAACCGATTGCAGCCTTGGGCTCCAGAACTCTGACAGGGAGAGAAACGTTTAACGAAACATAATGTACACACAAAATCATGGGATCAACAAACTGAACTAAAGAGGTAACTTATTACATCAAAGCCAGCGCAAGGTTGAACACCCATCTGTAGTTTGTAGAGTATTTTGTACGCAGGTTTAATCCAATTAGGCGATGGATATAGGAGACATGTTGACCTATAGGAGCTAAGTGATCGACAGCTATGCATATGTCATCACTCGAAATTAAATCTTATCTCATGGAAACCATTAACCTTCTCTGCACAGACAAATATGTAACACCTATTAAATTTAGGACCCAGATAGGGCCTTCTCCTAACCTCGTCTGTGGATCAGTTTTTGAAACAGGAGTTGAACAAAATCCACCAAGAACGTAATCATTCATCAGTTCCTGCTATTGGACATTCACTCATAAGTCTATGCGATTCTGAAAGTCACTGCGAGCTCTAAAGAAAAGCTGTTGGTAGTGCGAAACAACAACTAATCAACAGATTAACTTGTCTGATACGTAGCTAAATCTGCAATATGTGGATGGAGCCATTGCAAGTTCAGGCATTTGGGTATCCTGCTGTATTTGACAGTAATCGAATGATTAGGTATCTACAAGTTTGGGTTTATTGGATCGATCCGGGAACAGAGGCAGTTGAGAATCGGCTCTTAGTGCTAAAAAACAGCTTGTCGTATAAGAAGCTGCTATGGATAGGAACACAAAGAGGCAGTCCTTTTTCACCAACAACGACCATTTGAGGACGGAATCACAGAGGTCCACAAACTCTTTTCAAAGCACAAAAAATAAAATACAAATCGTTCAGCTGTAGCACCCTTCCGGTGCCTAGCCGACATGCCACCCGGAGGAAGCACGAGGGCTGGGATACTGCCAGGTTGCCCAAGCCTAGACAGGGGAAGTCGAGTGCCGAATGTCGGGTTCGAACCACGGACCTTCCGGTCGGTAAATTCGCGCTCTAACCACTTGGGCTATCTCGCCCCCACACACAATAAATGTACCAGTGTGGCTGATTAATGGAAAATACAAATAAAAATGCAACAATACAGATCAATCAAGGCATACGGAAAATCATAACGAGCAGTGAAACTTGCAGGACAGTTAGCAAACGTATGGGAAGGAATTGCTTTTAAGAATGTCAACTGAATTTCCAAATGTGAGGAGTTCCCCCCCCCCAGAGATAGGAAAGTTAACTGAACAACCGGCGGTAGTTAACAAACAGACTGGGTCCGTCACCTACACTTTGTCCTGGAAGAGTGCATCGAACAATTTCCATCAGTGTTGAACACTGATGTCATGCTGCGATGACTACGACGTATTGCAGATGAATGAAACCAAAAAAATAAAGCCCAACTAATGAAATATCGTTTACCAGAGCATTCTGATGTCAGAATGACCGCTGGCATGAAAGCAAAACTTCAAAGTAGTGTTCTTCGGCGAACTAAGCAAGATAACATGATTCTTTTAGCGGTCTTTTCAGTCCCCTCATTTAGCTTCCCCGGAGAGTAAAAACTGTCAATGAGTGCTTATTACTGGGAGGGGTATAGGCTCAATGCGCACTCATGGACAGTTTTTACTCTCCGGAGAGGCTAAACTAAATTAAATTAAATTAAAAGAAATAAATAAAATTAATTAAAAACTGCTGGGAGGGATATGAGCTCAATGGGTGAGATGGCCGGTGGTTAGAGCGCGAATTTACTGACCGGAAGGTCCGTGGTTCGAACCCGACCTCTGTCTCTCGACTTCCCCTGTGTAGGCTTGGGCAACCTGAGAGTATCCCAGCCCTCGTACAAACTTCGGGTGGCATGGCAATTAGGCACCGAAAGGGTGCTACGGCTGAACGATTTTTTATGGACTCAATCCTTTTTTGTTCGACAGCGGATTCACCCAAAGTGCAAAACAAATGACAGATGAACACGATAACCGAACACACACAAAAACGCACTTTTTATTTGCCTCTTCTTCTTCTTTGCGCTTCTTTTCCAAATCACCATATTTTTCATCCATCTCAATTTGTTTCAACGCCATAGCTTCGGTCACTAGAGCAAACAAAAATAAAAGGTTGATCATCAGTGTGACAGCAGAACATCAATAGGAAAAGCCAGAAAAGAAATGAAAGATTGAGAACTTGGATTTAGACGGGAATCCGCTCATGAGGAAACACTCCATCAAGAAAACGTCGAAGAAAAAACGGTCTGCGGCACACAGGCCAACCATTTTTGTCCTGGAAACTGCTGTCAAAACCATCCAAAGAAAACATCACGAGGAAAATGACTTAAAGATTCACAGATCCACCAAACGACCAGCGTCATAAACGCTATTGTTACACTAATCCGCAAAGCTGGGTGGTCCGTTCTGGACCGAATTGATCGAGTTTACACTAGGCTGCGTGCAAGGTGACAGATATCCCAACTTTCAGCAATGGACTGAATGTGATGAAAGCAGAAAATGGTGGGATAGAGCGTACACCTGGAGTGAACAGTTGCTTTTTATGGTCATATGCGGAGGCGCCTTCCGCACAGACAGAGGGGCAAGTGTAGCACACACCAGCTAAGAGTTGGTTTCCGAGGTTATCGGCTCACGGACAGAGCACAAGGGGAGTTTAAGCAACCATGAATCGAGAGCGACAGGTCACATCATTTTGGTAAAAAGGCTGTAGGCGAAACTCTATGGTTCGAGAATGTAGACATCTAATAGTTCCTTGGTGATGACGTGACAGCTCAGCGTCAAGAATTACATATTTCAGTGTTCTTAACCACCCTTATATTCCGAGATCTTAGTGATGAGAGATAGCATCCACCAATGAGATAACTTAGCCGATAAACGCTTTGTTGGTTAGTTGATATACGGTGGTCTTTGAAACATTTCCACCAAAGAGAGTGCGAGGGAGACAGGGAAGTGAATAGCTCATGGACGAACCAATTAGCTCGAAAACAACCCAGTTTATGTCGGAACTCAGTTTAGTTGCTATGGAGACCGGACTGAAGGAAGCTATCGCGCTATTATTCGAATATGAGATCACACTAGACGCACCTAAGTTCGTAGATAGGCTGTTTTCGAACAACATACGGTGAACAGTAGCAACAATTCCGTGATGGCAGACGGAATCCGTGCACGACCAAACTATTGCTGTTTCAATGCAACTAGTTTGTCTGCTGGCAGCCTGTCGCACTGCTCTGTCCCTTTTTTTCCCAACAACAAAGTAATCAACATATTGATACATCCTACATATCCCGGGTCATAGAAGCCCGCTACGAGCTCACTATTTCAGGGACGCATTTGATACCAAGGAATGAGAGTAAAGTAAGTCTAATGAACAAACGGTTAGCGCAGGTTTGCTTTTAAATGACTAATATCAATAATTCTTCAGTGTCTTCGGACGTCAAAGGATAGACCTGAAGAAAGGATGGTGGTTTGATAAAAGTTATGCACTTTTCTCCACTCTAAGATGATTGCAACTGTAAAAAGTAAACTTCGATCTCCCGCTATATATATATATATATATATATATATATAATGCAAAACATTTGGTCCAGAAGGGCCATTGTGTCAGCCTACCTCGAGCAAACCTAAGAGTAGTAAGTTTCGTACAGACAATATACTGACTGAAGCTATTAGCTGGTGCCATGAACGCTCTCACCCAGATACCCTGAAATACCAGTATATTGCCTTTTCACTCAAGTCCTGTGAACGTTACAGTGATTTGCAAAGTAACCCAATGTTTGCGGCAGTGAAGCACTAACCTTAAACGCGGATACTAGGCCGCCGCCGATGATGATGATGATGATGACGAGCCTACTGTTTTCAGCAGGCAGTGAAATATCTACCAAGTAATCTCACTTGATGTGCTTGTAAGCAAGCGGTCTTCAGTTGAGTTCGATGCCTAGCTTTTTACGCTACGAGACTGAGGATGCACTCAGCTCCCAAAATCTTATTCATAGGTTTATTAGCAGTTGTGTTCTCCCCAAATGGATTTATTATTCCTTTATCGTTCTCTCGGGGACGCCTCAGATAGCCTAATACCTTATGTCAAGTCGCCAAAATAGGCACAGAGAATATCTCGGGTGATTTCAGTTTCCTCCCAATTGAGCTCCCAAAAAATTCTCTCCAACGTATTTTATTAGTCACCTACTAAAGCCATGCCTAACCTAAGCTCTAAGTACAAACTTTCAGCAGTCAGAACTTTCACTTGCCGTAGTTCTGCGTTCACTCACTTGGCTGTTGTTTAGGTTACTCCCATTGATCTGCCTACTTGTGTAAAGTGCTGATTGGTGGGTATTTTAGGTAACTTTTTCTACATAGGATATCACTGCGAACTTGTACGCCGAAAATTCACCTTGGGGTGCATAAAGCTTTTTCTTGAAAACACAAAAGTGCGCAGCATAAGTTATTGGATAGTTTAAAAAAACGACAAGAGAACGCAGCAGTGAGATTCGGAATGAGTGCAAAATCACACCAATAAAAGAGCAGCATAAACACGCAACTGAGTACGGCTGGACCTCAACCAAGGAGCTGCGTCAGCCCAACACAAGACAATTTGATATTTTCGAGCTATTCCTCCATACTGTTGGTTGACTTCCATGACGTTTCCACCAATCCAAACCGGATAAGTTAATAGGTGAGGTCATATTCTCAGGTGGTAGACCTGGTTCAGGGAAATCACAGGCGAAGTTTTGAGCGCTCATTGTCACGTAAAGTGCGACGTCGTATTTCTGCACTGTTGCCATCAGAGGCGGGAAATGCTTCGTAGGTAGCGATGACCAAACAAATGATCAACCTTCGCACCCAGGTGACAATACCTTCCATTCTATCAGAAAACGGTTATATCGCTCCATCCATAAGAATGTTGAAGAGTGAGGAACACCATTTCTACTTTCGCAATCCGGAATGTTAATTCGAAACTTACACCCCTCATGCTGATACTTAGCTTACAAAGCAAGCAGGCTTTTCACCAGTAAGGATCGGCAGAGGTGGGTCTGAAGACCAGGCTTGCACAAAACTTTGGACATGGGTGGTGAAGGACGTGAACCGAGTCGAGTTTAAGCTGTCGACGATTCATTCAGGATGAACTGGATTGCTCAAGGACTTTCTAACAAGACGACATCATCCGCTCGAAAATTGTTTCCTGGGTAAATACCCATGACAACGGTTAGCACACCACAGCTCACTTGATGACGGCATCCATAACGAAACCGAATAACTGAGAAATCGAGCAACCTTGACAAACCCCAGGAATTATGGGAAATAAACAAAAGTGGACGCGACTTGAAGAATGTTCATATAGATCTTCCATGCTCAGTAAGCAGCTTTCCAGGGGACAATACCATGAGACATCTCGATCCAGCGATTCAAAGACAGACTGAGTTTCCAGGACAACCACAATCGTTTTCCATCAACACTCACGGAGAAGGTCCAGGATTTGCCGCACTGCTTATGCGAAGATACGTTGACAGAACCACAATCAGTGCAAAAGCCAGGCTTTTTTGAGGCATATATCAGTCCGCATGTGGAGGGTAGTTTGCGAAGAATAAGGGTCGCTTGGATCTTCCACCCAATTAGTATCGGACATCCCTCCGTGGTCCAAGCAGTCAGTTCTGTCGTCTCTTTTTAAGGACGGCTACTGTAACTGACCTTGTCTAGAAGATGGGGACGTAATTCCTTATCCCAAATTTCGGCGAATGAGCCACTCGAGAGGCTTGACATATTTGAAGAGCCAAAGGCTGGATGTGCGTTCTCTTTAGTAGGCGGATTAATTGGAATTCACCGGAAATGTATCAATATCTGGGAATTGTGGTGATAGCAACACTGGGAACCGAAGCACTCTGCCTCACGGCCTATTTGCTGACAGAGGTTCGTGATCAGCGTCTTGTCAAGTTCGTGCCCTAATATGATATCAACAGACGAAATTATTAGTGGCTGTCACCGTTTGCCCAAGTTCCCCAGCTTGCTACACCTTATTCTGTCCTTCAGGAATTATCTCTCCGAAGATTCTTGGAAAACCGGTACTTGATCGTTTTCTTCTGGGTAGGATAGAGGGTAGTATATATGTCATATACGGGCCTCCAGCTGAAAGCCACAATATAACTGGACGGTTGGTACATCCATTGACGTTAGCTCCGATAAGTTATTGAGCTTGTGGGATAAACAAACTATATTAATCTACTTGACTAGCACTCTTCGAACCAAAATTATCATAACGTTTCCACCTAGTTGATTCCCAAATTTAGTCACTTCCATTTTTTTGTTGGTAAACTATCTTTCCGCAGAAGCGCATCGTCAGCTTCGAGCATACCGTAGCATTACCTAATTCCGAGTGCATTTCTCAAAATAAATAAAGCACGCCCTCCACCGATGGCCGACAGTGACTTGGATTCATTGTTAAGTAGCTAATGGATGTTAAATAGCGTGGTGGTGCTTGTGGTGTCTAGGCTAGGTTGTCAGTACACACATTAAGAGCCGGTCACCGTTATCATTCCGACTCCCAGCCAAACCATGCGGCCCACCAAGTTTGGAAAATTTGAGCTCAAAAAACCACCTTGTGAATTTAGATCATCTGCCAATAAACTACCATCGGTTTCTGGACGATATTCTGCTCAAGTTATCCAACAGGCTGAAAAATCAACGATCGCGAAAGACAATCTTCGGAAAAACCCGCTAGATTGTGGCATGAACCCAATCCAATTTACTAACAACAACAGAGTTTACAACACAATTAGATTGCTCATCGGTAACGCAAAATAAATGAAACACATGCTTCTGGTTCCAGCTGGTTTCCCAACCGCTTGAGCCTGTCTAAAAAACAACAGTCATTCGCGAGCAGGTTCGCAAGATGAAGAGGTTTATGACGAAAGCATGCAAGAGTATCGCCAGCTGTGGTTACGTTGCCCTTCAGAAAAAAATAGCAAGCCATATTAAGAGCTCAGCGTGCAAGAAGATGAGTTTTCAGCACCCCTAACTGACGATCGGCCGGCGATATATTCCTGATGGTGATGAAAGAATTGAACTGTTCATATGTACATCCAATGTGAAGACAATAACCGGACTTGAAAGTTGGTGGTTCGTGTTCACGCCTTAATTGTCCAGAGCCAGGATGGCATAGCAGTCTGTCATCCTCCATGCGGCTTATGAGGCTATACGTCAAAAGATGCAATAGGCGAAAGACACTTTCCATAGTTATGTAGATAGAAACCTCAATGCAAACCGGTAAAACCCTAAAATACAACAGTGAGGTCAAGCTTATAGTAATGGGCTACCAGCATTGGGGCAGGTTACACAAACTATACAGAAGAAACACATTATAGGATACAGCGGCCAGAATAAATTCCGCCGCGTCGGTGGAAACAAATCAGCTCCGATCAACTCACCAATAGTATCCTAGAAGGCTTACCGTCTTTCTACAAACACCTTAGGGCGAGTACGAAGTGAGTCATTCGCTCTAGCTACACGATACTTTTGATTGTATTTCAAACTGATCCAACACAAGAGCCGCACGTTACCTTCTTTCGAAGACACGGAAGGACTGACGATAAAAAAGCATAATAACCAATAACCCGGTAAAATGATGACTTACCACCAGCATAATCATTGTGAATGAGACATCGATAACGTTCATACATGCACAGTCGCTCTTCGATTCGCTCCACTGGTGTCAGCCTGCAAATGACAGCGTCTCTATGGTTGATTAAATAAAACGCACTTCAATTCTTCTGAGCTCGGGTTCTCCCAGTTTTCCAAGTTTGCGCGAGCATCAAACCGGTCAATTAATATGGAAGGGTCACCAACCCACGGCATCCTGACAGATATGAAGAAAATACCAATGCGTTTGTTACATACGGAGAGGAGAATGCAAAGGTTACCAACTAGTCTGTTTGAGCACGATAGTGTCAGCTGCCAAATTGTACACAAACATAGCTTACAGAGAAAAACAAAATCCAGTTTCAGAGAGTACAGTTAAATAACTACGCTGATACGGACTGTGAACTTGTAAGCGGTCTGAAGATATCCAGACTTTTTCCCAGAAAACATGATTTGCAGTCTGCCCCGCACACCGGCATGGACATAAGCTCCCTGATAATGAATCTTGTTCACGATTGAAGACGGCATCTAGTAGTGTAAATGAAATGAATGAAGAAGCTTGAGCGACATGCGTGTGAAGTGTACTAAAAATATGAACAGCCCCTACCATTTAGTGACTATCAAAAAAGGGCGCCGCAGGTTCTGAAACGTGATAGTTTTTAAAATTTAGTTTGGACTTTTACTATTAGCAGTTCGAGTGTTCTTGTATGCGACTTGACACACTGAGAGCTGGGTGAATAGCACACCCAACTTGTTTGCTGAATCAGTAGAAACTGTTTTCCGTAATATTTTAAAGATTTGAGTGCTTTCGGATGGATGGGAAGAACGGGTTGCTTAGACAGAGTTCTGCAAACAGCTTGACTATGTCAGGGAGTTTTACGGTGAGTTGATGTTGAGCGAAATTCCGCCTTAAAGAGTACACATTTCAGCGATCCACTAATTGGCGGGTAAGCTGAAACTATGGAAGGGGGTGTTATAGTGCTTATTTTGGGATGCGAGCTGCACGAACAAAGCTTCTTAAAGGCGTTAAGCGAAGTAAAGACATTTCAGTTTGGAGACGAGAGCTACACCTGTGCCAACATACCACTTGGCTGCTGCCAGTAGCGTATGGACAACGGTGCTCCGGGATTGGGACATCAACTGTCTACCTACAAGGTAGAGTACGAGAGAGCTTCTTGCTGGCCGATGTGCCATAAAGTTCACACTTTAAGAGGTACTAGGTGTGGAATAGCGACTATGAAACCGTGGGAAACAAGTAGCAGTATGGATTGATTCACTCTTCTATAACTGGGGCTACAGAGGAACCATAAGGCAGTGTGGAAGTGATAGTAAGACAGAACCATGAGGCAAGACAGAACGAACTGAGTATCAAAGTTTCACTTGTTCGTCCTGTTGTATGTTACAAGATTCTTCGGCTGGTATCATAGAACGAGAGATGCAGCTTAAGATGACTCATTTTGTCGTGGGTTACAGCCATATGAGGACACCGCTTCTGCCGGAGAGTGCAAGTCTGGATAAGAGAGTCTTTGCTTCGGGAACCAAATCACAAGACGGCCGTAATTAACATGGAACCAATAGAGCAGTTCGACATCTAAAGAACAAATTTCCACATACGTTTTAACTCTCAGTATGGAGACCAGGAGAATGAATTCATCTGGCTCCTGTGCATCGATGGAATTCGTGAGGCGAATCCTGTGGACCATACATAAGCACCCTCCAATGGAGCTTACGCGGTACGTTTGCTATCACAACATGATAAGATCTAGCCTTCTGGCGACGGAATCACACGCCAACGCTGACCTGACATACTTATTGCGTTTGCTGCCCGGAGGATCCAGTAAGCAACAATACAGGCTTTACAGTGGCAACAGGGTGAAGTAAGTACAGCATCTAACATGAATTCATCAAACCAACCAACCGATTTCGCATCTTGCTGGTGAGCCGACGTACCAATACGAATAACCGAATGTAGCGAACACAAAAACACTCCACAGGCTGCATGGTTTTGTTACTCGAGGAAATGTAAGTACTTCACGTTGTATGGACGACTGCTGTTTCGTTATCCGGGTAGAACAAGTAGATTACGAACGTCTCTTCACCAATCTAGGTGACACTGCCTCCATTGATGACGAGATGTTTCCAATCAAATTGTAGACGAATAGTCAGATTGAAAGACGTACGCAAAAACAGAGATACTATACGATACGAAGGTGATGGACGTACATATTGTTGGGGTTTTCCGCTGCTTTCACAATTTCTGAGTCCAAGTGAAGTTTAGACGGACGACCATAAACTCGAAGAAACTTAATGGGGTCCTGTTTCTAAAAAAATAAGCAATAAATCAAGCACACAGAGGTATACAATTCTCTCATAATAGTCCCGCCTGCGTTCAGCTCTTCTCTTGTAGTCCACCATCAGCGTTCTAATATGCTTTTCCTGGCGTCGCGCCTCCTGCCACATCGCAAGGCTTAGACAAAGTGGTTCGTATGAAAATGACGAAGACGAAGTGGAGCTATCCTACACAGTGGACAGTAGGCAAGCTGAAACGAAAAAGGGCGACTGCAAACATATGGACAAGTAGAAACTGTTGATACGTGATGCTTAAAAACACATGTATTAGGTAAGGTGTAACACCACAGCCTGTATAAGATGAAAACCAGTAAGACAGACATTAGTGGCAAACCGGAATGGATTTACGAGCGCAAGAAAGACCAATCAAGAACGCTTTAGACAGAAGTCCCTTGGAAAAAGCACCCTGAGAAGATACGAGCTCTTAGAAGAGAACCGTTTTGGTTAGTAGTTGGGATGATCTCCACAGCAAAGAAAATTGTGGAGGGACTCAGATGTTATAGGAGAGACCCTGTGGTCCGAATGACTGACCAAGTGCAGCTGCGACAGACAGGTTCTGGTCTTACTTTCTGCTGCAGTGGAACAACACAAGAAAGTCAATGTAAAAATGCAGTTGGATTTGCGGTTGTGGACCAAATGAATCAAATAAAAGTGGATGAACCGAACTGCATCAAGTCGATGGTGGTCAACCCGTTCCGAATGCGGAGAGCAAGGTTAGCGCCTGTGCCTCCATTGTTACACTCAGACGGGAAGAACAAACTATGCGACTGGGTGTTGAAGGAGACCTGCATTCACAGGAAACTCCCTTTTAGCGTCGGATAATGGGAAGGAAATACTAGTCTTATGGCATCGAAACAGTGAACGAAGATAGTGGAAGATTACCCACTATGTGACTCCCGGTAATCATCATCATCATCAAAGACAGCAACATCGGTGTTGCCACTGATGCTTCACTGCCGTACAACCATAAGGTTTGTCTAGTTATATATATATATATATATAATTGTAATAAAAGCCCTACAGTGAAGAGAAGAGAAAAATAGTGGGGGAGGGAGGGGACCTAATGGTGGCGTATGTAA
>NW_008751888.1:658802-700562 GCF_000715545.1 Opisthorchis viverrini | reverse complement strand
GTCGAAATCCTGCTTGATTCTCACGAGTCAAGACTTCGCGTGCCGCCATGAGACGACGAAGAATCAATAACACCAGAAGGCTTGTCACCACCAACTACCTCCAAACCTGAGCGCCGGCCTTCAACAGAAGGATGGACTGTGAATATGAAGCCCTTTCGGCCTCAGGATCGTCCGAGTGTATATCTATACTCAAGCGCCATTGCGCTCCTGATCTTGACCACCTTCATCCAGTTTATTCAGATATAGTGGTGATTTTACCAGCTCGTACATGTTTTGCTCTTCTGCACCTATTTATAGAAAAAAGCCTACCCAGCTCACTTGGGTGAGAGGATAATAGTGCTCATTTTCAAAAAAGGTTTTCCCGGAGAAGGTAGTTACCCCAGAGGAGTTATTTTGACTCACGCCGTAACCAGGATTCTGGCGTCGCTGATTCATCTTACGGCGGCACGCCAATCCGCGATCCGCGAGCATCAAGCGGGATTTTGGCTATGTAAAGGCTGCGTTGACTACAACTTCACACTGTCAGGTGTTACAGCAAAGTCATATGTATAGACAATCCACATCCCTGGTGTCCCTTTACTTCAAGAGTGTGTTCTATCCCGTCAACTGGTCAGTGCTTTCAACCATACTTGCCAGAGTATGCCCCAGAAGTTTGTGCCTCCTTCGGGTGAAATAGCAGCTAGGCATCAAAGGGGTGTTACAACTGAATGATTTTCTCGAGAAGCCTCCCCACTAAAAGTGATACCTGACAAGGATATCCACTCTCTTTATTCTTGTTCAACTTCGTTGTCGATGGAATAATGAGGCGAGCGCTAGAAAGCCTTCGAAATCCCGGTGTTCAAATTGTTGCTGGTGACAAACTTGTCGACAATGAGTACACAGACACCTTTGAAGGCGAAGGTGGAGCACAAGCTTTGCTGAAAAAAACTGGCCACCATCTTTGGATAGGTATCTTGCACCTTCAAATTGCAAAGTCTTGCTTCAGAAGGTGCAGTCTCCGAACATATCTCTTACAATTCAAAGAATCACTGTAGGTTGTGGAGAATTTTTCATACCTCGTCAGTTTTGCCAGCTCGGACGGATGCGTGTCTGATGAAGTTAGTGAAAGGATCTCACAGGCCCAAACCACGTTCGTTGATTTGCGTCACCCGTGGCACAAAAAAGGAATATCACTGGGCCTCAGGGGCCGCGCATACCAGGCTACAGTAAAGGTTGTGTTGGTGTATGGTTGCGAGATGTAGCCTCTGCGGACAGATGATGTGAGGCCTCTTCAGTTCTTTTGCCACAAATGTCTCAGAAGTGTTGCTGGTGTCGGATAGTGTCAATGGATTTGTAACGAGGTTATTAGAAAACAGGTAGTTGGTTGTGTAGCAGATGCTCGTCGCACAGAACATCCAGAACCTTCCACGCATGCCGAAACACCGTCTACCGAGACTAGTGTTGTTCCCCGTGCCCCCTTCAGAATGGTGAAAACCATGAGGCGGAGAACGTATGAATTATTACAAGGGTATGTAAGAGATTGCGAAGAGTTCGGATGTTGTTGGTGCGGTGCGCCTTCCCCATGACCCCTCTTCCGCTTGGATGGAGATGTTGCAAGAAACACCCGCTGATCGATGTCAGCGGCGTTCGTGTTGTCAGTTCCACCCCAAGATAGATGGGCTGACAAGGCCCCGCGGGTTGATCGTGTTCTCCGGATGACAATCGACCGAATTCTTCGTTGAATCATTTTCGCACAACCATATGGATATTAAAGAGCTAAATGTGGTTAAGCAAAGGTGAAGAGAGGGGTATGAAATCCCATACCAGCAAATTGTGATGGCCACTTCCATGGTGGAAGCCCCGGGACGGGGCACATCAATGACGAGAAATACTGATATACGTGGTGCAACAGCGTGCACGGTAGCATGCATGCATCCTAGGTGCTGCCTTCGGCACAAAACTGCCCCTCTCAAATTCTCCATAAAAAGTTCACTGACACTCCTGGATAATAAAGTAATCGTTAAAATAGTTAGTTAGTTAATAATGGTTACAATGATTTCTGCGTCTATCTGCCGTGCCACTCTAAAGAAACAGAATATCACTATTACCACAGCTTTCCCATCCTTCATTATTGTGACCTATGAGGAGTTCATGGAGGGCTCCGTAGGATTTCAATAATAAATAGAACCTTAATTCGGTTTATATGCACTGCAACAGCGTTTTCAAGTGTTTGTCCCATTCGCACTCCGTCTTTGCGTAAGGTGTGACGCTTTTTTAAACATAACCCCTGGCAACTTACACGGTCTCTGCATGCATGCGATGGGAATGTTGTTGACACAAATCAGTGATACCTAAAGGGCCATTCAGCGACTACTACGTCGCAAATGTGGTATTTATCGTACAGGTCCAATTTACATGTGACGAACTAAGGATAAATTGCTTCCGAGTTTGTGAAAACAGCATCAGTCAAAGAAACACGATGGACTGGATGCTGCTAAGTTGCCGGGGTTGGGTTCGAGTCATGGACATTCTAGTCAGTAAATCTGCATGTAGACCATTGAGCCGCCTAAAGGTCGACCCCCGGATTCGCGCATCAAATACATCAGCTACTTCCTCCAATGCGTAACTGTCTCCGATTACCTCCCCAGACCATTAGCGGACGAAACCGTGGTAGCTATAAGCACCTTACACTTCGCGGCCTCAATAGCTGAAGATAATGAGGAAGACAGAAATACAAACTTGGATTGGCGAATTCAGAGTCTAGATTAATGACCGAGCGCGTGAAGCTTATGAGTGAAGAATATTTTCCAAAGCGTGAGGTTACCAGTGGTATGAGAGGTGTAATCAGTGAGCAGGATCTTGGTGGAATAACAACCAGCACGTGAGTAGGACACCCCAGGTTTTCACCAACTGCGCCTCCTTGTTTATATACAACGATTTTAAAGACGTCCCACGAATTTACCATCCTCTGCAGCAATAGAAACGTGGACTTAGAACTGGACTGTCTACATACAAAACTCAGGACCTCGAGGGACTCGCTACACACCGTCACTTCTGGCGAGGAATGATATGAAGTCAAACACTTATAAATTCATTTTCCCAATCGGTGGCAATAAAATCTATCTTGAAGAAAAACAGTTTAGCCCCGAGAAATTGACGCCTGAAGGAGCAAAAGTGTTTTGCTGAAATCAAGATGGCACATCTAGGAGGCCGTCCATATCCTTGTCAAAGGCGTTTCGGAAAAGGGGATTTCGCAACATTCTTGAGAAGTGCAATCCATGAAGCTCCTCTATTTTGAGGAATGTTGTGTAACACAACACTTGCTGCTCTCAGTTGCCTCTACGCCTCAGTGATCAAATAGCCTGCGCGTCAGCAAAGGACCTGTTGGAACCTCGTATTTGATTGGTCGTTGATTTCCATGGAGGACGGGAGAAGACAAGAAAAGACAGAAGCCGAGGGTTCGATGGCAGAAACATATAATAGGCGGCTTTCTTGTGCCGAGAGCTACGGGTATGCTAGAGCAGGCACTCAGTATTCGCATGATGGAGTGGAAATTTCAACGGCAATGACGTGTCCCTGATGGATTAAAGTAATCCGATAATTGAGTTGAGAGTAACAGTCTAAATTTTCGAGCCCTATTTAGGCATCCCGGGGTCTCAGCAACGCTGCGGAATTATTCCAAGAGACTTCCGCCAGCGGTATGATTGCTTCAGTGGACAATCAAATTTGGTGAGCTGAAAAAATATGAACGCTGATCAAATTGGTTCCTGGTTTGAGTGTATACGCAAGAAAACGCAACATTTTGGCGCAAAAAGTTTCATTTTTTACCCAAAGGTTATGTAGCTAGGACTATTGTGTTGCTAATGGGCTCCAACTAAAAGAGAGGCAGTTGAGTTCAGAATACGAGTCCAAACCTTTGAGCCCCATCTAAGCCTCATAAGGTTACAGCAATCGTAGGAAAGTAGTCCACCAGACTTTTTCTGCCAGGAGTCTGATTGCTTCAGTAGACAGTGAAATTTGGTGGGCTGCGAAAATATGAACGCAGATAAGGATGATTTATTAGTGTCAGCACATACGCAACAAAATGCAACATTTCTGCACAAGCAGTTTTGTTCCACTTGCAAAGATTGTGCAACTACGAGCATTGTGCTGTTAACGGACCCCGCTCAAGCGCATATGTGTATCCACAGCTTAACGGCTTGACGTTTGACTAAACTTCGCGGGTCGGCTTTTCGTCCGCCCGTGGCTTCCATTCCCTGTAATTCATCTGTGAAAAAACATGGACTACTGCTCTTGAAGTTTTCTGAGTCCCACAGCGTGCTCCCGGGCGCGAGAGATAGCATAAATAAATTCTGAAATTTTTTGAGCTTCGCTCTGGATGCAGCGTGGAGAACTTTGAGGAAGGTTGATACATGAAGCCGCCAGCGGAAATGAGGTAGATCGTTGTCTGGTGAAAGCGCGCGCTCCAACAATTGGGAGACCGGTATCGTGCCTCACCTTATTAATAAAATCAGTCGTGAAAAACAATCTCTCGGACCGTGCTGAAGCAAGGCACAGATGTCACTCCCCCCGAAGGCAACGATAACAGGAGGGCAGTGGGCTCGGGAACTGCAGGCGTGTTTATTGGTCAACGGGTTAGAGGTCACCAGCGATCTTCGTAGCAGGGCACGCTCATTTGGAGCTATGTTCCTCTTGCTTTTAGAGTAGACAGCTTGGGTGAAAATTTAATAAGCTGTTGGAGGCAGGCTCCCAGGAACATCTGATGCTCCATCCTGGAAACGCAAGGAAGGGTGCTCCGAGTCACCCTTGAAACAGCTTACGGCAACTGAAGCAACATCTCGCGATGGAATAGGAAGATATCCTTAAACAAGCCCTCCATTAATTAACCATCGTAGCACCTCCTGGCTTGTTCTTGCTCTGCACAAATCGGGTGGGTGCAAGGGCCATCCATGTTAAGAGATGGAAACCTTTTTCTTTTCAGTAGAAACCAAACGTCCAGCACCCATTGCTTCGCCGTATCAATATTCGTTGTTAGTGCGTTGGAGGTTGAAAGACACGTTCTATCATCTTACACGGCGTGCCTGTGAATCGTTTATACCCAGGACCGTAAGCCGATTATTAGTCATTGACTTTGAAGATCTGTACGGAAATCGCTTCCTTCTAAGAAGAAAGAAGCTTTGGGAAGCTGCCGGGAACACTCCATATGGCTCCGAGGTGCCAGATGACTTCTTGCGCAAATCTTATCCCTCTCGACAGAGGCCGATCTGAGTAAACGTTTTTCGTAGTGGAAGGAGACTGTTGGAGCGTTTTTCCGCGGGAAAGCACACACCTGAAAGAAACCTCAAAGGTGGTCACCTAATTCAACCAGAATATCCTGCGGGGAGTAAAAATTTGGATGTTGAATGGTGCACGAGAAGAATCAGCTTACTCGTTATCACAAAATCCACGAAGTTCGAGAGTACCTTAACCACTGCAGCAGAGGAGGCAGATATACAGAGACCTCAGTGGCCCATAAATAAAGGGGTTTGCATCATCCTCGCCATACCAAGCTCTCGCAAATTTTGTTGATCCAAACTGGACTCTAGCTTGTGTGTCCATAGGTTTTCGGTACTGCATGCCCGCAGTCTACATGGGCACCAGTTCTGTTTCAGATTGAATGTTTCAAGTTCTCAGGTTTCTTTTGCGACCATGTTTATTGTAAAACACGCTTGAAAAACATAGAAATCAGTAATGTAAACTTCGAAGCATTGTTGTCCCATACCAAGCTGCTTGTATGAGATAACGAAGCATAAGTTTTTAAGCACTGTGGTAGTAAAGTGGAATCGTTACCGTTAACCTTTCTTTCACAAGAATTCACTTCCGAAACATTTTTGATCTGAACAGAAGTTATGAAACAGCTGATAGTTTAGACCTGGCTTCTAGAATTGTCGTTAAACGGCAAAGCTTTCGAGTACATTGGTGGATCCATGCTTCTTCAACGAGCGGAGCACTAATGCAACTCTGCAAAGAAAGAATGCGTGTTTCGTTTGCGATTGCAAGAGCACATGATTTTGGCCAGGTAGACTGAGTTTCGGAGGAATATCAAGCTGGGTTATCTAGAAGCAGTGAATTTTTCATGCATGCCGGTCGATTGAACTTGTAGTCAGAAGGAGAAAAGTAGCCTCCCAACCGTGTATGCTGGCGCACGCATAACACATACAAAGGTGAATGCAAGGAGCTCTACAGAATTCAGCTGGCAAGCCCCACTGCGTCGTTCACATTCTTAGCGGGAGCAAGCTAAACTATTTCATCCATTTAGTTTCAAAATTAGCCAACTGATTCGAGCGGACCTGTGTGAACACGTTCACCTGTCTAGACGTGATAATTCAGAGGCGTCCAACGTGCGTTGGTGGAGTAGTGGTTACACGCTCACATCGCTTGTCAGATATCCGGGGTTTAAATCTCGGCGCGGCTATTGGATATGCACTACTGATGAGTTATAATAAGAGCGAAACTCGAGTCCAGTGCTTCCCTTTGGTGTGAAGTCCCCGGAATAATTACGCAAGAACAGGAACACAGCCGTTCATACGAGAGTTTTGTGGCTGTGAACAAAATATGTCATCCTTATGAGAAGGCGTAGCATTTTGGAACGTCGAACGGTAGACAGAAGTTAAAGGACATGAGATATGAAGAACTCAGTTCAGACTGAATGTTAGCGAAATTAGAACAGTCATTAACGTGTAAGTCATCTTAATATCATCAGCGAACAGAAAAGTGGATCAATGGGTGGTCGGATCTGTGACGTTATTATCGTATAGTAAGAACGAGGGTCATCGGAGTTGACGGCGGTGGATTAGGCCCAAATGTAGTGAATACACTTTGTTCGGTAGGTTGTTATCCGACGGCATCCGTTGTCAGATGTTGAAGTAACCTAAGAAAATATCTATGGATAATACTTCTTACGTGGAATCAGCTGGACCTAAATACAGAAATCAAACGAATGATTGGAAGCTATAATGCTTGGTAGAAGGGAAATGTGCGTTTACCAGAACGCCGAAGATTCAGGCGGTGGATATATACAAGTCTTGAGTGGGGAGGAACTAACTCAATTCATCGGCTTCAAACTGGCGTGCCTTACACAATGGCGTTTCATTCTTCAGCAGGTCAACGAGGGCGCTTAACTTCAGTTCTGCAAGCTACGGTACCAAACGCTGATCTTACAAAAACCTCCAAACATAACACTTGTGTTTGAGATAGCAAAAGATGACTGAGAGGCGGTTGACCCTGCATGGACCAAAGCGCTCCTGATAACCGGCGCTTTGCGCATTATTTGTCAACAAATACGCCCGGCTTACTAGCCTTTTCCTGTCCATCTAATTTTCGCTGGCCTGCCGGAAGCTGCTGCATTCTCAGTGTGGCCACTCCTAACGCGAAACAGCGTTTGTGCTTCAACTACCGACTTTAAACACAACTACCACAAAGTTTTCCATAATATACTTCACTGAGGCCCATTCAAATGTCTAAAAGGATGAAAAGCGGAGAGCTCCTATTTTGTTAACCAAAATAACTGAGGCCACGTCTGAAGCCATTCCACAGCAAGTGCAATGTCGACTGCGCACTATTTGTTGAGAGAGTTGGTGAGAGTAATGTAAAGAAATTGCAATGAAATGAAGGTAGACTGAGGCTATTTTTATTCCAGCTTAAATGCAACAAAATTCAAAATTTTAACGTAAAAATTTCACTTCGAACAAAAAATTTAACAGAAAAGTTCGTTTTTGTATCACGGGCAGCCGGCTACATTATGCGAATGCGTTGGCCTTCCGGAAGTTTTCTCTTCAGTGTACTGCGCTGCATTTCCGAAATCATACTGAGATGTATATATTATTACCCGGCAGGGTGAACTAATGGTCGGTTCTACATCGCAGGAATTTCGTCGTTACACGATGTAACAAATAATCGTAACGATAAACTCTATCATTTACGTGTAGTTCGAAATATTGGATTCAGAATTAAGCCTCTCGCATTTCTTTTCTTCTGCGCGAACGCGCAATATCGACAAAATGATACTCCAAGGAGGATTTCGATTCAGTTGCTTGCACAGGTGGTTAAGCGCCACGCCCGCTACGTTAAAAGATGCGAATTTGAATGGATCCATGCCGCGCTTGATGACAGCTAAATGCTTCAAGCAATCGAGAGAGATGGCATGGATAGAGGCGGTCGGCTCGATGCTCTGCGGTCAAATGTAAATTTCTTCATTTTGTTTGCACATAGCCACCCTTCTCCTAATCCATGTTGCGTGTTACAGGAGCGGCCAAGGTTGTTCATTTAGTCTTACAAAAATGCCTCTAAAAGTGTCTTATATGACCCTAGGTGAGATTGGAGTAGGATGGATGCCCTTCTTATTTTGTCGAAATCTTCCGCCACCCCTAATGCGTTGCACTATGTAGCAGATTCTTCGGTCACTTAGAAGCTGTCTGGTTTGTCATAGCGGAAACGCTATAGCAGCCTTAAGTAAGGTGGAAAAATCTCTGGTCTTCCACCAGAGCCTACTGGATTCGCCGTACTCAAGCTACGTTTGACTGAGTCAGTGGATATATTTGGGTCCATAAACACGTAAATCAGTCAAAAACCTGATTATTAAACAGTTGTTGGTGAAGTGCACGTGTTGATTCCTCCAGAGACCAGACGGCATTCAGTGAGTATTTTTCTAGTCGTTGTCATCAATAATATGTAACGTGATTTATGGCTGTTTAAAACAACGCCGCTCCGTTTTCATTTTGTTGACTCCCTGAGCTTTTGCTCCCGCGCGTGCTTAGCTTAGTCTCTGGATTTGGCCGCCCATCGGTGTTTGCGCCTACAACTGCGCCAGTTCGATTCGCCGTGGAGCACAATTTTCGTACCACCATTGTGTTTCATCTCACCTGATTGTTTTCCTTAAGATTTCGTTTTAGACTAGTGCAAGCACAAATGCTGTTTTTAAATCGTTGCACGTGTTGCTCTGGCACGCTCTCAGCTGTACTGCAGGTATACTGTGACTCTGCCGAAATCACCATAAACTTGACTATTTTCGCAGATGGTTTCCGTTTCTCTCTGGCCGGGAAAGAGCTGAAGGCGAGCAATACCTTCCGCACACGAGTCCCCGTGTGCTGCCCATAATCACCGACTTAATTGCCGTATTTACGTATTTGTACGTCATTTGCTAATGACTATTTATAGCTTCCGGAAAGCTCTGCAAGCTAACTACTTTTTCTGCTTCTGATGATTGTCTTGTTTTTGTACGTGCCGCTACTCCGTGCCTCTTCATTATATATTTGCTCACAGAGCCAGCGGTCAACACAACATTTATTATTCTCATCCGTCAGTTTCGATAATCTGATGCTTACATGCAGCGCTCGTTTTTCTGTAAAATTCCAGGTCTCCCGAATCTCGTAACAAGTATATGGTGCAGGTATTTTCAACGCCCCTTTAGGGTTCTGTCAAAAAACCGGGACTGCCTTGACCTGGAAAAAGGTTCTTCAATAACAAACAGATTCTGGAGACACCCAATGGCGCTTCCAGGTTCTGCCAAAGGTTTATTCTCTACTGTTGAGATCGTTTGTCTGCGTGAGCTTCGTTAGTGCATACATTTCCTCCTGTTGCGTATGTCACTTACGGGGATTCGGTTTGTGTAAAACAAAAATCTGTTCACGCATCCGGTTTTACACTTTATATTCATTCAATCTGACTGTAAGCCTGACTTGACTCGCCGGTAGTAGTCTTTAG
Source organism: Opisthorchis viverrini (assembly GCF_000715545.1). Taxonomy (NCBI): domain Eukaryota; kingdom Metazoa; phylum Platyhelminthes; class Trematoda; order Opisthorchiida; family Opisthorchiidae; genus Opisthorchis; species Opisthorchis viverrini. The sequence continues at coordinate 690,842 of NW_008751888.1, read as the reverse complement.
CTCTGAAGTTCAACCATAATAGTGGTACATTCAGCGGGCTTGTAGGCAAGATCCACGATAACTTTACCAGTATCTGGATGCCAAAAACGATACATGATTAAACAAACCCGAAGAAGAACAAGGGGACATGACACTGTGCTGTCGTTCCATGAGCGTTGAGAGTAGAATGTGAATGAATGAAAGAAGTGAAGTTTGTTGGATTGACAGCAAATAAATGAAGGAGAAAGAGCCAGTGGAAAGAGAGCAGGTGCCATCTTGGGCAAGTTGGAAGTAGTACGCAGAGTAGCTTGTTGGTCAACGGATACTAGTGCCATGCACAGGCTGCACGTTTCTTCGGCTTGTAAACAAACAGTGTATAGTGTACCAGTTTGTTCCTCACTGCACCGCAGTAGAGACACCGAAGAATCTGGCTGCTGGCCAATTTCAACAGTTTACAGCCGCTGGCCCACAAATAATGCCAAAACATGAATCACGGTTAATGGAACCAGGAGAGCAAACACAAGATGTAGCCAAGCCAAGAAAAATTCCAAACAGCTCGCTAACACACGCGTTCTTAAGCGTGTTTGCGGGAGTGCTGGTAGGCTCAAGCGTATGTGTGGAAAACCGCAAAATTTTGCGTACAACAATTAGTACTTGGCACAGCCTGAGTATGCCAGGGGTGGAAAATGGAGAAAAACCGCTGCCCGTTCGACGGATAAACGCCCGCTGAAGGGAGCGAAAAAATAAGTTCAAAGAGATCCTAAGATCGACATTTTGGTTTTTGTCACAGAGTAATGTAAAAAAACGTAATCACGCTCCGGCAATAAGTAGTGTCCACCACAAGCAAAGATGCAGTCCTCTTGAATTTCTGTTTCATGCGGACTGAGACCCAGAAACCAACCTCGGTGCACCCAGTGCGCAATAACTTTGCAGCCAGGTGTCCATGGAGCAGATGAAGGTATTCATAACAACGACTGATTAGTTGCTGAGCCTTTTAGTGGGCGATAATTGGACTGGAAACACTGCCAGGCTGAACTTGTTGGTAGAAGATTACATGCAGGCCTGCTGCTGGCAATATAAGGTACGTCAGGGCCAAGTTTGCCCAAAACGCGTCATTTGCAGCAATTATAAGTGAACCAGTCAAACAAATAAAGAAATGGGTCACCAAAGGTCTCCTCTAACCCACATAAATAAATGAACGCATGGAAAACGGATTGAGGAAGTGTCTATCAATAGAGGAAGTAATTACTAACCCGAAGAAAGGTGTTTTAATGATTACGGAGGCTGAGATACACTTAATTAAGAGAGCGGGCTTTATGAGGAGTTGAACAGCACGCAAGGTTATCCGGCAAGAATGTCCGAGAAGCCGTCGGGTTTTCTAAGTGTATTATATGGCTTCGGGTAGTGCATTTAATACTTTAAACAGTGCGTGAATAATGTGTTGCTAATATCTAAGATGCACGAGCCTGTGAGCATATCCTCTGGCAGTCTTTACTTCGGTGACCGAACAACCCAGGCATCCCATCACGACGGCGCGCAAAGGCTTCGACAAACATGAACCAGAGTATCGTTGAAGAAGCACCGTGGTTCATGAATGTGGTAAAGACTGGCGTCCACAAGAGTAAAAATTGACACCGTCACAAAGTTGGTGGTGATAACAGAAAATAATTGAAGAAGGAAGTATGTTTCGGTACCAATGATAACACAGCAAATATAAATGAGAATGATTCCTACCACGACTTCTTGCAAACCGACAAAAATATGTTACTTAGCGTCAATAAAGCAACGCCTATCCACATAGCCCAGTGACGAAAGCAACAAGCGAGCAATCGGTAACCTTGTAATTAATCTGCCAGAAGCATCTGCTTGATGAACTTTGTTCTAGCCAAATGGGAGGAGACGTGGTAAACGAAGCAGTACATTCTTTGGGTGTACAACAACAGTGGCGCGACTAGAGAGACACTCAGTTTAGTGCGCAAAATTTAGAATCAGTATTTCGCTTGCGTTTCGCGGCGGATTTTCATGTAGTAGGGAGAAAATGTACATTTATCCACAGGTGCTTTGGCCCCCGGCAACTTAGCAGGCATTCTTCAACCTAATTACTTCTTCAATCAATTTTACACCTGCACTTCCAATCTCGGTCCTGTTCCGTATGTCTCAAAATCACCTGTCAACATCGCAAAATGAATATGACCTTGATAAGCAACATATCAATACCTTGTCAACCACGGTTTGATGACATTTTGAAAGAGGGCCATGTGATTCCCCATCATTGTTTTGACATGCCACCTTCATTGCAAAGATTCATACTCAATGGCACAACAGGGTCGAACACAGACACGCACTGAGGCAAAACGCGCACGTCAGAAAGCAGCTCCTACTAGACACACAGTGGTCTGGTCAACGCACTTCACACTCCAGTACAAGGCGTTGCAATTCAATTCCTTCTGGCTATCCGGATCATCGACGGTAATGTGCTACCCAAATGGAAACCACATCAGCACGATAAGTCCGCAACTTCTGACCTATTTTCATTTTTTGATGGTATTTATATCAGTCGGGGTGCACCTAACCTTTCTAATACACATATACTCTCGAAAATATGCATTTAATTAGTGCGTATTGCTTTCTGCCTATTAGCCGGTTAGTTACAAAACAGATGCACCTAACAGACTCACACTGAACTGCCATAAATGCACTGGTTCCAGAGACTGACACTCGTATCGCACAAATGTTTTTTAACAGCCTGGACAGTGAATCATGAACTATTTTCGCCTGAATTGNGCCTGAATTGATAAAATTAGCAAGATACAAAACAAACCAGCAGGAATATTCCCTAAACAAGTCAAAACCGCGGAGTGTCCTGAAATTTTTGTACCTTTGCTCTGCGCTTTGCTGACGGATAGCATAACTCAATCCCCACCAACAAATGTATTTCGACCAACTGCGCTACAAACAGTTATCACGGCCGGCTGTCATTGCACAACGGTTAAACAGGCTATGTAGGAATAAATTTCCAGGAATAATAATTGGAGAAAAAAAGAAACAAAATAAGCGCAGCTTTTCATAAAGAGGAGTGCTGATATGGGTACGGAATGGCGCACCCGCAACAGCGCTCTCTCAGTGGCATGGGCATCCGTTGCAAACTTACTGTTGAAGGCGAATTATAATTTTGAATTTCACATATGACGTAAAGCCTCAAGCACATTTACATAACAAATTTTATGCCTAGCATAAAGTGGAAAAATTGCACATAGCCAGAGGAATGGCCAAGTCCAGGGCCAGAACTGCAGTGACGGAGTTCTGCCTTCAAAAAAGATGTTGAGTAGTGAGTGACCAGGAGAATCGCACGGTGGTCGTTTCGATGTGGATTACGGGGGCATCACTCCGTGAGCTCTGGGTCAGGGAGTAACGTAGGCAATCGATCGCCCAAAAGTGTCTGGTAGCAAGAAGCACAGGTCATTCGCGGCCCAAACTTAAGTGCTGAATAAGTGCAGACACAAACGACATCTAATAGACACCTGCCTATTGTATTCTGCAACCAAAAATGTTTCAACATTTGTTTAATATTTTCAAATCATGCAGGCTGTCCCTTACCCAGTTTAAAAAATCCAGTGGCCAAGGATTACTGCAGGCACTTGAATGTTCAGATCAGATTGCATTCGGCCAAAGCACTGGTGAATTAGATTTTCGGCACCATGAGGTCTAAACCCTGACTTACCTCCCTCTTTCAGGTAGACTTTGACAATTAAGTATTGATTTTATTCCAGAAGCGATTTATTCTCGAGGAGTGTAAACAGAGATACTGTGAAATCCAAACTATTCCAGTTTTCGAGTCTGCTGGTTCTAGTAACTGTTGGGAGCCCATAAAACTTTTTATCCCACTGATAACCGGTTAACAAACCTGAGGTCACCACAAGTAACGAGTTCACAGTGATAGCAGCGGTAATGGTGTTTATTCCCAACTACTGATGTACCTAAAGGCATGATCATAATGGTACAGTCAGAATAAGAGCATGATTAGTGGGGTGGGTGGTACTGGGAATTTCATGGAAAGCAGGCGGGGCCCAAACAGTGGGCGTTACTCGAAATAGACCGGGTGCGATATGGGTAGGAAACCAAAATCACAAGGGCTTTTCCTTCCTTATAGGAAACTTCAAATGAGACAAGATGCAATTGTTAAGAGTTGAAAATGACGGGCTGAAACAATACACTGGAGGGCATAGCAAGAAGCTTTCTGTCTGGTACGTAATAAAAAACTTCAAACCGCAGGAAATGTGGGACTCCAATAACGGATCTGGAGAGGCAGCAGAACTGCCACGATCTGGCCGGTGTGAATGGAAAGCAGGCGGGGCCCAAACAGTGGGCGTTACTCGAAATAGACCGGGTGCGATATGGGTAGGAAACCAAAATCACAAGGGCTTTTCCTTCCTTATAGGAAACTTCAAATGAGACAAGATGCAATTGTTAAGAGTTGAAAATGACGGGCTGAAACAATACACTGGAGGGCATAGCAAGAAGCTTTCTGTCTGGTACGTAATAAAAAACTTCAAACCGCAGGAAATGTGGGACTCCAATAACGGATCTGGAGAGGCAGCAGAACTGCCACGATCTGGTCAGCCGGTGTGAACTAAAACATAAAACTGTCACTGGGGCTTCGTGGCTTTGGGCTGTTGGGCGTAGGGCCAGAGTAACGAAAAGTGTAAGTGGGGCTGTTGAAGTGGACGAATTTGTAGCGCAAGTAATCGGTAGTAGGAAACTAAGAATCGCAGTGTACAGTGAAACCGAAGAGACTCGTCAATGTTGCTGCTGGAGCGGGGGTCGGGCGTTAAAATTCTTTGGGAGAAGGAGTTTACGCAAACGCACACGAAGGAGGGCGAACTCATGGAGTATAACTGACTTGGTGAACAGTACAAAGCAAAAGACACCGAGATGCTGAGATCCAATAAAAGGTCCAGTAGATTGTAATGAAAGCCTCCGGGAATCATCTAGGGCCAGATAAGGATTTTGACTGTGGTTGCGGGTAGGGGAACGATTAAGGATTTGAGATCCGGAACAATCCTCCAAATACTGTGGGATTGTTGTTAACAAAGACAGCATTCGTGGTTGCGCTTGATAGCGCATATCGAACAATCATCCAATTTATGACCCTGTATAGATCTGGTCATGGGGCGATCGTAAACGGACTACCCATCAGTTTCATGATATCAACAAAAACGAAGTGTAGGATGTCGTACTGTGAAGTTTATCGGTGGTAACGTACTCAGAAATGGGTAGCAGTGGGTTTCGGGCTTAAAATTTGAGGTCATACGAAACTGGTGGCGACTGCGTACGAAACTATTTCAAAGAAGATTCAATTTTCGCGCAGCCAAACGAAATATCCGCTTATAAGCGTAGTGTTCGACGTGCTGGGAAAGTCTTCTCCGTATATTTTTTGTCGCTTCGGTTTTTTCTCAGAAAATAGGCAATAAGTGTAACACATTGCGAGAATTGAATTTCGTATGTATATCGGTATGACCAGACGAACTAGAAATCCAGAATTCAGCGAACCGTAACAACCAGCACGTAGGTATTTGGATTGGCGAATATGTACAGCCTAAGGAATATTAAAACAAGAGAATAATGAATACAGCAACGAACAGAGTATCAGTCATGTTCATCACACACGCTAATTCTAGACGGACAAATGTTGTTTGGGTAATTCGGTGTTGGCGACTCCGAACTGTTTGGGAGAAATCTGTCGTGGCTTGGCGAGATCAAGTCGTTCCATGGTAGTCAGACAGTAAACCATGCATTGTTCTCTGACAGGTTGACAGACCGATACGACTCATGGAAGGGTGCAAATATTTCGCTTTATGTGGAGAAAGCCGTATAATAACCAATCCAGTCAATGGAAATGGTTTTATCTGAGACAAATCAGTGCTCCACATTTGGATACTTATTTTCGCCAAACCGGTAAATACCAAGGGTGACAAATGCTTTCTCACTAAAAAACAACAATAACGATCCCGTTCCCTGTTTGGGATCAGAGTTGTGGCCGAGTGATTTGTTACTAAAACCGGTGTAAAATGGCACCAATCAGAACCTACCGGTGTATGGAGGGAAGCCCTTCGCCGCGGGACCGCTCGTTAGAGAACGCCAACTAAGCCGTGCAAACTATTGTACAAAAAAGTGGGCGAGTTTTGTGCGCATAGTTTAAAAAAATGTACATTCGCACTCATCTTCTTGAACTATCATGAATATTTATTGACTTTCATGCCCAACCAGCTGGTCTATTCGACAAGCCTTCGGGTGTATCATGCCACTTCCTATACTGAGCACCATTTACTTTTTTTGGATCCTCGACAGTCCTTAATTGTGGAAAGGGAAAGGAATTTTGATGATCCTTCTATTTGACCGTCGCGCCCATTGAGAACGCCCGCGCTTTTCTGCTTATCGGATTCTGTCTAATCCGTCCCTGAATTAAAGTCAAGTTTACTCAAGCTTTCCTCCTTTTCTTTCCCAACTCCTCCGAGGATAGGCGTGTTTAAGTTCGCTACATAAGTCCCCGATCAGCTTAAAGGTGCGGATGTCGAATGCATATCAGCATGAACTGGAAGTTGCCCGTGTTTGGTTGCTTCGAAACATGATGTGCAAACAACACCATGAGCTAACTAACTTCCGAGTCACGTCCTTTGATGCCGAGCCACTCCCCGATTGTTCGGTTATTGCGTTCGATTGGGCCAACTGTTTGAAGTGATAGGGTGCAGTTTTCAGCCGTCTGCTGCTCAACTCCTGCAGGCAGCTCATTCTCTTCGCGATCAGAAAGGCTCCCGATGCGTTAGGATGATTTTAGTCACCCCCCGGTTGTCCACGATGCTGTGCATTAGCGCTCAACTGGTCGGTCGCTCGTTGCTTCGGTACGGCTGCCGCCATAAAAAATACAACGACAGGTGTTTGTCGCTATTACGATATATTGATCGTCACCGGAATAGGATCGACGATGTCAACGGACCACAAATCGCCGATTTGCGATTGAGACATGGGTAATATTGGGGTGAGTTGCCAGTGCCGTATCCCGTTTTATCAGTTCTCACCACTTGCAGGAGACTACATAATCCACCAGCCAACTCCTCAACCCGTGCCAGTAGATCTTCTGCCGAAGTAAGTCCCATGTCCTGGTGCACCCTGTGTGTGCCGTCTCGTGGCACTGGACGATAAGCTTTCGTCTTAAGACGTAAGGTATCATGGACAGCACAACTTCGTAATCCAAGTTGTTGCAAGATATTATTCCAGCTTCACTCATATTTAGCCTCTCAAACTAACTCTGGAACGTTCCAAATTTTTGACCCACTCCACGTTCTCAACACTATTTCTTATCAAAAGGTTTGCTGCTATCTTCCGTAATACAGCGTTCTGCCGCTAATGTTACACAAACCTTCCGAAATCCAGCTCGACGACGAGTTTATTGAGACAAATCATGACCTTTGGGGCTGAATTCCAAGCATCCGGTTGAGACAGGCAAACATCCAGGTGGTTCACCTTCCATGGCACGTGCCGGATCATCAAGTTTTACCATTCAACAGGGTTGTCCAGCACACGAGCTTTCGGTGAATACCTCCGGTGGCCCTGACCCACTCGAGAGGTTTGTGATCAATTTCAGCTTAGAAAGTCTATCCCATTAAGTATGGTCTCAACTTATCCAGGGAGCAGACAATCGCTGCATATTCTTTTTAAATGGTTAAGTACTTCTGCTCAGAGCTGTTCAGGATGTAACCGATATATTCGATCATCCTGGTTTTCTACTTTAGGACTTAAATCACGCCGTGGTCACTTGCGACCGCTGCAACACTAAAATCTTCATAAATACGGGAAGTTTGGGGGTATTTTGCTTAGCCAGCACCCCAGCTTTGACGCTTCCTTTAGCTAATTGAATTTCTAATTTTGCCACAGAAAGTCGTACGGTGGAGTAGCTATGGGGTTGAAATCCTTGGAAAACCGGCTGCCGTTTGCGCCAACCACTGGAAGCACACCCAAATTATTTTTGCCGAAACTATGCGGACTTCGAATTGTGATTTGATAAAGAGTTATTCTAATCCATTTGCACCCCTTAGTGGCATGTTGTTCGCAGCACTTTGTTTAAGTGAGCAAAATTTGAAGGTCGCGAACCATCACCGATTTGCATTTTGTTACCGGTTTACGCAAGCCAAATCTAAACTTCAGTCCATTTCCGCGGCCTGATACCAATATTGTACTATTTTGTGCTACGGCCATGATCTCAAAGCAAGGGTGCCCTTTATGGGGCTGATGCTATTTCCACAAACTCGGAAACAATTTATCGTTAGTTCGTCACATACAAATTGGACCTGCGCGACAAATACCTCATTTTCGACTGTATATTTATACGTAGTCGCTGAATTGCGCTTTAGATATCACTGCTTTGTCTCAACATCACCACCATCACATGCATGTAGAGACCGTGTAAGTCGCCGAGGATTATATTTAAAAAAGCCTTACACCTTGGGCAAAGACGGAAAGCGACTGGAACAAACCCTTGAAAACGCTGTTGCAGTGCAAATAAACCAAATTAAGGTTCTATTAATTATTAAAATCCTAATGAGCCTTTAATACACTCCTCATAATTCACAAAAATGAAACGTCGAAAAGTTGTGCTAGTAGTGACATGGCCTTTATGGGTTGTCCTATATGACAAGCAAGAGTATCACTATTACCACAGCTTTTCGATTTCCATTTTTGTGACCTATGAGGAGTTCAAGAAAGGCTCCGTAGGATTTTAACAACAAAATAACTTCAATTTGGTTTATATACACTGCAAAAGCGTTCTTGAGTGTTTGTTAGATTTGCACTCCGCTTTGCATAAGGTGTACGTTTTTTAAAGTACTATAATGGTAAACGGCCCTGTAGAGTCTCTAGTGGACAGAAAAAATTACTAATGTAAGCCGGATACAAAGTTATAAGGAGAAAATCCAAGTAAATCTTGACTTACAGTTCAAAATAGGAGATTCCCTAGTTCCGTATTTAGTTGAACCAGCACGCCAAGAAAAGTTCAATATTCCTGTCCTTCTAAATCTCCGGTAATCGCAATATTAATCGACAAGTGTGAATAGATTAGCTCACCGTTTGAAGCTCAAATGTTTACTCACGTTTAGAGTTAGTAGCAGCCAATTATAGTCAACCGGCAGTCACAACAGCAGTCACTCAGCAAAAGACTCAAAGTCGCGCTGGGCCCAAAAAACGGGTGGTTGAGGTTGTAAGTAAAACTGCGACTGATACTGATAGGGAAAAAGAAAGTGATATTGAGCATGAAAAATAGCAGGTTATAAGTGCCACAGAACCCCCGCCTAGAGCGTCAAATCGGTGAGCAAGACGCTAGAAAAGGAAATGCGTCACAGTAGTTAGTCTTTGAAACGAATGGGAAGTTTGCAACATCGACCAAATCTTGTGAGTGATGGTGTGTGTGGTATTGGTGTTGGCACTGGTCGAAGAAAAGTTCGTATGACTGTGTCATTGTGTAACGACCAGTGTGTGCTAGAGACGATCAGCAATGTCTTGAGTTGTCGATGGAGGCGTTCGACCATACCGTTGGCAGCCGGATGGTATGCGGTTGTTCGGAAGTGATCCGTACGAAGTAGCCGTTTGAGGTCATGAAAAAGTGTTGATGAAAATTGTGGACCTCGGTCAGTGGTGATGGTAGCGGGTACACCGAGTGTAACGATCCAGTTATCGACAAAGTTTCTAGCAACGTTTTCGGCAGATGTGTCGTTGCTCGGAATGGCCATGGGCCAGTGTGTGAAACGGTCGACACAAGTGAGCATGTGCGAAACCTCTGGATGGGGGCAACGATCCAACCAGGTCGATGTGCAAATTTCGAAAGCGTGAGTCAGGAAGCCCATAAACGCCAGTTGGAGAAGTGGTATGACGGTGAATCTTGCTCTTCTGACAGTAAAAAATTGCTTGGCCCGAGTGCAAATCTCCTTTCACATATTTGGCCAAACGTATCTTTGTGGCAGGAGTTTGGCAGTCGCTCGTATGCTCGGATGAGAAAGTGCGTGAAAGTTGTCAAATACGGAGCGTCTATACTTTCCAAGAATAAAAGGTCATGGGCGTCCTGTGGAAATGTCACAAACCTGGCAGTATCCTAGCCCTCGTGCAACCTTCGGGTGGCATGGCACTTAGGCACTGAACGATTTTTTTTACGAACGAACGATGTCACAAACGATGAAACTGTCAGAGTTGAGAAGCGGTAGTTTGACAGATTTGAGAAATGAAAGGCTGGAAAAATTTGGGAATCAGGGTTCCAACTGCTGAGCGGAGGCGATGGCTTGTAGGTCGAAGAGAGTCGTTGCTATGTGGTTTACCTCGATGCGGGAGATGTCTGCAACGACGTTTTCCGAACCTTCAATGTAACTTATGTCCGTAGTGAACTGCGAAATGAAATCTAAATGTCGGTTCTCTCTAGGTGAGTGTTTGTCTTGAGATGTTCTTAAGGCAAAAACGAGACGCTTATGGTCCGCATAGATGGTAAATTCCCTTCCTTCGAGTATGTATTGGAAATGTTTGACAGCTAAGTAGATCGCTAGGAGCTCTCTGCCAAAAATGCTGTAACGGGTTTTTTGCAGGTTCTAGTTTGCGAGAAAAGAAAGTGTTTGAGTGCTGTTGTTGACTACCTGTTGAAGGACCGCACCAACAGCGGTCTGTGATGCGTCCGTTTTTAGTATGAGGTGGCAATCAGAACTGGGGTTCAAATGACCCAGGGTGGTGGCTTTCGAAAGAGAGGTTGTAATAGCGTTAAAAGCAATGATAGATTGGTCAGTGAATTGCAAACATTTGTTGTTTGCTTTGAGCAGGTCGGTTAGCGGCGCGAGGATCTCTGAGCAGCGTGGAATGAATCTGCCGTAAAAGTTTACCATATTGAATTTTACGAACTCCACCTGTGTTTGTTTCATAGTCGTAATTGGGCAGTGAACAATATAGTGAATCAGACATGGGCAGACAGTACAGATAGGTAGACCATGTTTCTATAAGAAATTAACAGTAAATTCGCGAGGAGAATTAGAGTGTGACTCACGGCTAGATTGAACCTTGGGCAGTAAACAGCACAGTTTGGCACACAAAGGGCAGTGTATTATCGGACCAATTAAACGGGACAAATGTTGTTCAGTTTAAAGTGGGACAAACTTTCAACAACAAGCCCAGAAAGGAATGTGAACAAATCGTCTATACAAAAACGGTTGTTAGAGTCGACCTTGTATAAAATAGAACAGTTAAATCTTGAAACGTGAGCAGTCACTGAAAGGGTAATGAATTAGCCTGAGGAATAGGCAAACAAACAATTACGTCACGTAACTAACAGACATAATGTAGCTTAATAAAAGCGACAGCTCCGTCTTCCTCATCGAAAATTGTAACCATCCCACACTCAACTACAGTGGCAATCTTACCAACAAGGGACTCCTTTGTGGGCTTCAGGGTAATAATTGTTCATATCAAAGCATTGCAACTCATTTTCACTTCAGAAGTCATGTCGAATATATCTGAATAAATGAGCTAGACAATAGCGATCCAATTGTCTCATATAACGATAATGATCTAGCTATGACTGTAGTGTCACAGGTTCAGAAGACACTTCATCATTCGTCTCATCATCTCGTCGATCACGAAATTAGTTGGAAATGAAGAGACGGTGCTTTTGACGGACACCGCTTTGTGTAAGGAAGCTTTTGAAACTCCGTCTATCTCAATAACATTTCCATCTTTTCCGAACTTCCTGTCCACGACGATGCAAAAGGCTTGTAGCACTTGTGAACCGCTATTTTTCATGCTTAGTATCATCTTTTTTCTCCCTACCAATATCGGTCACACACCTTACAAAAGTTTGTTTTACTGAAATACAATTGCAACTACCCGCTTCTTGGGTACGACGTGAATTCGGAACTTTTGCTGAGTGACTGATGTTGTGACTGCCGGTTGGCTATAATTGGCTGATACCAACTTTGGACTGATCTATTCACGCCAGTGGATTAATAATGTGATCACCGGAGATTTGGAGTATCAGGAGGGTAGAACTTCTCTTCTAAGTATGATGGTTCAAAGGAATACGGAATCTCCTTTTGTGAACCGAGAGTCAAGATTTACTTGGATTTTTTTCCTTGTCACTTTTTGTCTAATCTACATTAGTAATTTGTTCTGTTCACTAGAGACTCCATTGGGCCGTCGACCACTACGGACTGCACGGTTGACAAATCTCGCTTCAACTGCATGCCCTCTCCCCAACGATACTACTTCCGTATGATAAACCTCATATTAAACCTTCTGCAATGAAGGAAGGGAAAGCTAAAGTGGAAGCACCTTTTGTCGGATGCCTGTGTTTCCGGCCCGAGCTTGCCTTGGTTGTTGCAAAATATCCACTGATAGAAGAGCAAAAACCGCCAACAGAGACTCGCCAAATACACGCGATACGGCCTATCTTTAAGCCGTAACAGCTCCACTTTGAGGTCGGATCGTCGTACAAACACGCAGCTCCACCAGATATTTATGATCTTATGTCTCTTCAAGTTTCAATCTAGCCACTGAAGATCCCTCATAATCACATGTGACCACACCAGTTCGCATCGATCGCATACCTACTATCTGCACCAGAATATCGTTTTTGAAATCGGGCAGTGTCGTCTCAGTGAACCAGTTAGAAATTGTAACAACATTTGGCTGTCGGTTATTTCGGGCGGCATTCTAACTCACATCGAAGTGCTTTCTAGCAGACCTTTTTGACACCCATTCCTATTTTGAATCCCCGGTGTAGAAACGGCTGTCTTATTGCCTCGCATGAATGCCAGAAACGAACCGCCGTGAACCATCGATGAAACTAAGAATATCTTAACTACGATAACAACCCTAAACGGCTCACCCAAGATGTTGATGTACGTGGCTGTCCAGGAACCCAAGTACGGCGTCAAGATGACGGTACAGAGACTACCGTACCCAGTCCGATAGCTTGCCCGTAGTTCACCAGATCTCTAATATTTCACAGACAAGCATGTCACATGCACCCACAAGACCATCTCAGTCCGTTAACTTCGTGTAAGGACTTGAGAGCAGTGGTCACATTATTCGTTTACATGTTTCGCCCACACCTAGTTCATTCAATGGCACTATTTGCGGCTATTTATATCAGTGAAGATCAAACCTCGCCCTGCGCCAGATATGACATGTGCTGAACACTACAGAAAACAAAAAAGGTTACTAGCTCTGCCAAATTCCTTGGCTTCGGCGGGGTGCTTGCCACAAAGACAGAAGAAAATTTTCACATCCAGGTCACGAATGACCACTCCATTTTGCGTTTGCGCAGAAGTAAAGGGCGCTATTATTGTCTACGTCGTTTTAAGATTATTTCCAAATCCGATAAAAAATAAAACGCGTGAAGAGACTGGCTTTTCCACACAATTTCCGACTTTTTTTACAGATGCAATGTGCGAGGTCCCCGGCAGCCAGTAAAATACGAATTCCACGCCCACAGTGAATTCGAAGTTCGTTCCAACAAATCCTAATAAAACTGCGACCCCAAGTGGAGGTTTTTGGGGACCGAATATACACCATGAAATACTAAAATGTTACGTTAAAGATTCCTCCATTCAAACTACGTTGTAATAGAAATTTTGGGTGTGTCCAAGGCTCGGAGCAGTATGCTGACTGCCCGAAAAACTGTCGTAGGGGCGGCTTGAAAATGGCCGCAGCACAGCCTTGGGTCTTTGCCGGTTTTTCTGGCAGTGGGCGAACCTCTTCGTGACACACTTTATTCTGGAGCAGCGTCACCGAACTCAAAGCGACTGTGACTTCGCTTCATTTATCTACAGGCCAGCCGCTAGAATATGCCTCAATACAACCTTCAAGTGAACTGCGTCTCTGGTTCCGAATAGCTGCGCACAACGATATCGTCTCTGTTTACTGCAACATTCTGTAATCCTTTCGTTAAACAAAGAATGAAACAGAGGATGAAACTAAACGTCATCCGTCCAAATAGATATTGGTGAATGCTGTTTTCTCCCGGTCCTCTGACCTAGGATCTAGTTGTCAGTATCCGGAACGCACATTAAACACAGTGAAATATCGGGAATACTGAATGGAATAAGACTTCTCTGCAGCCAAAGGGACACATACAATCCGATTTGCGGTCAGTTCATCGAGAAGCCAAAAGTACGGACAAAATTAGTATTACCTGTTCGGTTTACTTGCAAGCACAACCGAGAAGTTGTACGCACGTTTTACTTCCTCGGTTATTATTTTTTCCAACATAACTTAAACCAGCTTATGGACCTCCTCCCGTAAATGACGCGGTTAGGGGCCATGGGGTCAAAAGCATTCGGACGAGAGGGAAATTTCGTGTTTGATGTACGATAAGAAGACAAACGGATCTTCACCGCCAGTGAACAGTTTGGGGTGCTCCTCGACCGAGGACTGCAATGACATATTACTGGGCGGAAGCTTTTGGACACGAAGCTTGCAAACACCAGTCCTTGATAACCCTCGAACGTAACTGAATCGTACTTTGTCACCAGTTTTCTACGCCTTAGATCGGCCAAAAATTTTCAGATCTGCTCAGAAAATTGTTTGCTTCATATCTAGACTGATGAGGAGATCGTGCAGCACCGAACTCCTGCCAAGGGGCACTGATGTCATTAAACATCCATTAGTTTTCAGTTGGCACCCAACCACTGCACTGACGGCTAGAGTAAATATTCCGCTTTGCTCCCTCTCTGCCCCTATATCAATTGGACAAAGCTCCCTTTTCCATCCATCTTGATAATTACATGTATTGTAGTTTACATACATGCACTAATCACAACCTATCCGGGAAAAGAGAAGTAATTCAAAGAGCCATTATTTATAGGTGATCGGATACGACGACACGGATTATTCCAGTAGTCGAACATTTCACAGTTGTAGCATCGGTTTGTTGGAACACGTCTCCAGGACTCTGTCTTGATGGCTGAAAGCTGTTGGCTAGTTGATACACTGGTGGATCCCCTCGTTCTCCTGCAACTGCAACGTGGCCAATGGCGGCTCGGCCGATTCCCATGCCAAATTTGCCAGCTGTTCCACAGTCAACTGGCCAGTTGCTTTCGCAAACGGCCTCTGGGCACAAAGCATCGGCTGCACACCTTCGACGAACTGGTCAGACTGCGACTGCTAGTGCGACGCTTTGTCTAGTCACGGCAGTGCCCGATACAAAGACTGCTGCATGCTGACAAACTTCGCTTTGTGAGCACCGACAGAACCCAAGTTCAAAAGGAAGGCTGGACTTGTGGCTCAGCACCAAACGTAATATGCTACTGGGCTTTCTAGTCGTCACAGGCAGATTGGGTGTGGGTCGCCAGACATTCTGCACGGCATCATCCAGCGCTTACCTCTTGTTTTCATTAATGCGTACAGTCAGCTTTTCTTCACTGGGTGTATAAGCGAGATTCCGATCCTCACAAATCTTGACTATCTGTTGGGGTCTTTTTACTGACTCGTCTATCTTCAGATCAGCGCACACGTTCGATTTGAACGAATTTAGTTGCAAGATTGCATACGACTGGGAACCTACCCAGTCGATGAAAAGCTCTCGCCAACCGGTATCTGTCTGTTGTTTGTACGTCGGCGGAAAAGTTGGTCCGTCTATATCAGCTTAGTGGCCGAGGCAGTCAGCTTTCAACTACACACTGCAAATAGAGATGCATCCCTTCGTAGCTTAAACGAAACCGCTCAAATTTGGCGCCAAGTCGAGGCAGTTTTGATTATTCGCGGAACGACCGAGTGATAGACCCTCAACCGATATTGTGCTGTTCTATCTTAATCCAACACAGCTAAGCGTTTCATGAGGAGCACCCTTTTTTCGACTTCATTCGCACAGGAATCGGTGAGAATATACCCAAATGTTGGGGGGGGGGAAGTTTCACTCAAAATGAAGAATTTAATTTGGACTCTATGCCTGATTACGCATGGCCCAGATAGGATATCTTTGAATGCTGATTCATCGACAGTGGATTCAGCTGCTCAGAACTAATGAACACAAATGACATGGTTTCGCAAACAAGGGGTTGTTTGACTGGATAATGAATGATGAAACAAAAATGATTTGCACTTTGGACTGACGACGCGGATGTCGTATATTATTCACCAACGCCATCAACCGCGATTTAATTGTACAAAGCTAATAAACAGATAATGAAAATGAATAGTAGCAAACAGACAATAGAAAATGTCACTATGAGCTGCATGCTCTCGACACTCAAGCATTCATCACAGGGAGCTCAGCTTCTCAGTTTTTTTCGGCACACTACAACTAAAAACAAGAGTCGAGCTGTTGGATGGACGCCGAAACATAAATGTTGTAGTTTGTTAGGCATGAGCATCACACGCTGGGCTCAGTGCTCTTACTTCCTCTAGAGTCACCTTTTTTACTGCATCACACAGTCGAAGATTAGCTGGTCTGTAAGGACTGGCCTCTAGGAGACTTTATGCCCTGTGCTCGTATCCAAAATATGGAAGTGACACTTGTGCATGTTATTATTTCATCTGTTATTTCGTATGGTTATCAACCTTAACTTTTATTTTGGCCAGCAGAATCCTGACAAACGGACATCTAGGACAGGCATTCGTCGATCATTATTTATCAGACGAAAAAAGTCGCATTGACCAGGTAATCCAATCGCGTCATAAGTGTACTATGGACAACGAAGCGTGAGAAAGCAAAGTGTGGTCCAAAACACCGGTCGGCTTGGAGGCTGAGTCCACACAGTGATTGAAATACATGTTGTAGCACTACAAAGGCACTTTCAGAACCTGACAAAAAGTTCAACTTGTATGAAAATATCATTCCAAGAAATGCCCAAAGGCCCTGTTGGAAACAAATGTGTAAATGGTATGAAAACGGCTCAATTTTGCGAAGATGGTAGCTAAGTTACAGGGTATATGACCTAAACTTGTAAGGTTTTAAATGTTGAATTAGTTGAGAAATGTGAACACAGGCCAAAAAACAAACGACATTATGGAACAGGGCAGTGCTATAAGTTCTATATCTAAAAGGCCTCCTTAAATCAGCCCCTCGATGGACTAGACCGAGTGCCAGCGTACGATAGTGAGAAACCTCACGTCATTTGCCGCCACCCGTCTAATATGGCCGATTTAACTTCATTACTATCCTGTCCGATTCTACTCTGCCGTGTTCCCACTGGACAGTAAAACCACAAAGCTCCTACACTGAGTAAGCAAACATCCTTGCTGAGATAACTGTGGAGATTCACAACTGATTGGAGGGGTCAGATACATAGCATGCATGCAACACGTTCCCAAGACTCTGTGAAACATAGCTGAAGAAATAATTTTTCGACTGGCCAAGCAACAACGACTTTTTCGTCTATGTCGAAAATGGCGGACTGTCGGTCATCAGAATGAAAATCCGTCCGTAACCGACTTGGTTACTACGAAAATAATGCATCACATCGTTTCTGTGAACTAAATGTTCGCCGAGTTGTGCACCGCGATACCCCGGATGGTAGACTGCTATGCTTTTCCAGATTGCCTCTCCCAGTGGCACTGCATCGGTAAGCACTCACGCACAATAGATGATGCCAAATGCGGTCTGTGCTGAATCGCTTCTGCATCCACTGAACCACAGAGAGAATAAGACCGGAGGTTGAATTACTCCACTGGTTTTGTCTATAAATAACCATCTCAGATGGAGAACTCAAGGGAACCACACGTTTATCAATTCACAAGGACTGGTCTTTGATCAGTTCCGCGTCTGACTTTTTTGTAGGATTTTAAGTCACCTGATCGTAAAATAAACCACGTGACGATCGCTGGGATAATTTCTTGTTTATCTGTGAGTCACCACTGCCTAGACAGTCAGCAAACCATAATGTTTAGTTCGTGGCTTGCGGTATCCAACCTCTCAAGCATTTGTATGTGCAGATCAGTGGGCGCTGGTATTTGAGCACCAAACGTGGCCACTCGTGATCGTCAGTTCGCATAAAACCGTTAAAAACATCCTCCGATTATGCTTGCTCAGAAGTGCAACAGCTATGCACCAAAACACAGTACTTCAGTACCTGAGAAACTGCAGGCTGGTGGTCAAACTAAGAACATATGTTATTCAGTATGCCCTAAGAAAATTCGAATAACTGGATGGATGAAGAAAGATCAACTTTCAAAAGTTGTACAGCTGATCCCGATATAATGACGTTGGTAATTAACCGTTTTTGATTGAACTGGGTTGTGGTCTTCTCAGCAGGATCCACGTATTTTCTTAGTACTATCAGTTCACGGTGAGCAGCTCTATACGGAGCTTCTAAAATAATCAACTATTAACAGTCCGAAATAACAGTACCCAAGAAAAATAAGCTTTTCTATAGAATGACTCCGAATACCACTATCAAAAGAAAAAAGAATCCTAAATCTACGATAGTTGTCACTTCTTTGTCGAATACGAACAGACCGGATGACCGATATTCGATTATTTCAGTACGTCTTTTCTGGCAGATTCAGTTCACAGGATTAAACCCAATGAGCTCGATAAGTATCTCCTTTGTCTTTTAACCGATGACTAATTGTGCGTCCTATTGTGTGAACATGACTTTAGACAACCAACAGTTGCTCGATTCCATGGTAAACGACGATCTCTTGTAAAACTATAAAAGTTTACTGTGTTACAGCATTGCAGTCATTAGATAGCTTTTAATTTTAAGCTGATTTGGTCTTGCGGTTGTCCATATCACTCAAGATGGACTTCTTAGCCACTAAATGTGCCGTTTTTTTATTGTAACGACATCTGGAATAGTCTTACTGTCTCTAAACTGAAGAGAACTCCTCTGAACAATCTACTGCTACCTCAAGATCTCGTAGCGGACCTCATTGGAAGTAATGGATGCCTATTTTATTGCAAATGAGATCGACCAAAGCCGATGTCATTAAAAAAACTCGAGCAAATGCCAGTCATGCATTTATTCACAGACAAATAAAGTGATTTCTCTTTGATTAACGGTCTTTCATTGAATTTTACCTCACCACTCCCCAGAATATGAAACCTCTCAGAATCGTCTGCTTCATTTTTGCCTGGGGTGCTGCATTTGGGAAAGCCTACGAAAATTACATAAATACTCCACCTTGGAATGAGTTTTAATAGTTAGCCAAACAGGTAAACACTGCTTTTCTGATACCACACAACAGCTCTTCATTGGTTGCCGCTAGCAAATTCAGTCTAGATGACTTTATTCCATCTATTTACATTGCTAATGGTTAGCACAACCGATAATGGCAGGCATCTCAAGCCTGATGTACCTGAAATACTCCTTGTTAAAAGAGAGAATGCACATGGATATATCTGTATGAATGTCTGAACGAATGATCAGTTATGTTTAGCAGCTGAGTAAGGAGTCCTTTAACGATACACAGAGTCATTCTTCGACATCTGACAGGGCCAAACCATCCGAATTTTAAATGTTTCGTCTAATGTTCACGATGACATCCGAGACACAGTAACAAGGTTACACTAAGCTCACTCAGTCCGTCAAACAAATTTCAACCAACAAGTGGCTGACAAGGAGCAATTCTTGATGAAGCTACCCTCGACCTGCGATCAGTCGGCATATATCCTATCCAAAAGTGTTGGTCCGCCTTGCGACGCAAACTTACTAAAGCGTGACTCACAGTAATATCCGCTACTCAGAGTCAGAGATGAGCGTCTCATGCTGACCAAGTTGAAGATCACTTGGTTTTTCTCCTGGACCGCCTGGATTACAAGCAAAGGCGAATATCAAAGCGTATCCGATCGATTTATCCAGAACCACTTGCTACAGATCTCCTGCATACCAGGGAGCTCCAACTCACCCACTTGGCTGATACTGGACGCACGAACCCGAAACATGCACACAACAGCTGGGGCCATGAGTAAATGCTTATTCAAACACGCATTATGCAGTCCGAAAAAAAAACATGCGCAGACTATTACTGCCTTCGCTCCAAACACCTCAAGTATAGATTAATGGATGAACAGGACAACTAAGACTGACGCGACAATAGCAGACAAACAATCCCCCATTTTCTGTGATTCATCGCATGGAGTCTCTTTATTCTAGTACTTTGTATAGATGAGTCCCAAAAAGTTAATAATGTGTATAAAACACTCGTCTTCTCACATCTGACAGTCGTGGGAGCCAGTTAATTAATTAGTCGGAAACGCACCACTAAACCCATCATGAGAAAAATTTCAGACCAAACGATCTACGGCCTCTGCAGAATTCATCTATCTCGATCCTCGTAGCTGAAATAAAACTGCTGTGAACATACTGTTTCTTATCATTCATTAATTCTCCGAGAAATCAACGACCCTCTTACCTATAAGTGCCTACAGTTGGAAAGACCTTATTGTTTTTGGTGGGTAAACTGCAGTCAGGGAAATAGGAAAGTGAAAACGCCCAAGCCAAACTGGTTACCATGAATTTGTCATGTAAATATAATATTTTAAGAACTTTTCATAACCAAGACTCCTAGAAAGCTCGCTAATTTCATCTTGTGAGTTTCCTTATAAGTACACATCCAAGAGAAGAGACACCGTAGTATGTATTCTTGACGACGTGTAGGTTCAGAAATCCGGACGTCTAATATTCGAGACAAGTATATAACCCTCATGGGACCACAGAAATTGCCCGGATATGAATAGTCACATCTTCATATGCGAACATGTTTGCCCTTCGAGGGATTCGACCTGGTTGCCAGACGTCTCGAAGGGGGATCCGGTTAATGACCCGGATGTGTCCATCGATAGTGTGGGACTTCACATCTAAATAACAACCCGGACACTTGAAACATGTCCGAAAATAATGTATGTCCACCTGTAAGTTGTTGCAAGAACTATGGAATAAGAATCTACCGAAAATTATTCGAAGGTCTGGGTGAGGCAAGTTAGACTTGTTCAGTCAAAATGGTTGACAGCGGGCATTAGCATATATATATATATATATATATCTGGATTTGGTAGTAAAAGCATGGAAATTATGATACCACTTTCTAAACATAGTAGGGCGATGAACAAGCTCGCGTTTCGAACGCCGAAAGACCGGTCAGTGAATGTCACCGATGTGTTAACCGAAACACGTCAGAAAATGTAGCATGACGGGCCCTTCAAAAGTGCGGGACAAATGTACTTGATTAATTTTGGGCAGCTGTGTTATTATCTATACTATCTTCGCACTCTTTAATTATTTTGGAGAATAAATCTGTTGGACCACACAAGGTCGTAGGACATGTGAACCATGGCCCCACGACGTTAGTATGGATTCGAAATACGGTAGCGCCAGGCATGTGAAACATCGCACTTGTGGACATGTCCGTCCGTCCAATTATAGCAGTTCCGGTATTCATAGCATGCGCTATTCTATTACTAGTGTGACAGTTTAAACCCCAGAAAGACAGAAGACAGGCAGTACTAATGAACTAACGGAACTAGAGTACAGGTCCTTGTATTTTGGCCCGGGCGGAGCAGAAAAACATCACAAGGACAAGATGGCGCTTTCAGTACAAGTGAACGTCGCTGTAATGTTTTGAAAGAAACGAACACCAACCACCCTGTCAGAGGGGATCCATCATCATCCCTATGGCGTGGCAACAATGGAGGGGCAGAAATAAAAAAATGTTCAACGCCTTGATATTTTTCATTCCATAATTTCGATTCGTTCCAGTCCAGACCGCACCGACCACCTTTAGTACCGAAATTGGTTTTGTTGTTGTGCGCGTCGTTCACAACCTAGCTGGGGCTATTTGCTATCTACACCTCGTCCATTGGTAACTGCAACATGACAAGTGCGCGGGATGTCACAACGTAGTATCGTACCTGATAGGAAGACTCATCTATGCACTAATAACCGTAGTATGCCATTCTAATACCTACAGATTTTAACGAAGGCCGTCGAATGCGCAGGGTGGTTAAAGCTAGCAGTTTCAATGCTGTGCCATGAATAGTCCGGTCGACAACCTCTGGCGTTTATCGGATAGTCAGTCTGCCACTGCCTTCACATCATATCTACATGACAACGGCAATCACAAGATCATTGCTAACTCTATGCGGAGGACTGTGATTCTCAAGTCATTGAATCAAACCTCGATAAAATCACACGGACCTATCCGTCTAAAACGAGAAGGATAACTCAGGAAAGTGCTATCGAACACAGAATGGAAAGTAACACCGGCTTGCTTGAGTGCGATGCGGCAATACAGTTGACAAATGGCGGCATATCTGACCGGAGCATCACCCTACTCAAAGTATTATCCAGAAGATTCTCACCCTTTCACCCAGTAATCACCTGAGCAGGTGCAATGCGGCACAGAACCAATGGCGAGACAGGCAACACACTGGTCTAAGTATGCCTAACGTATTAGGGACGAGGCTGCTGTGTGTAAATATACGAACGGCATGTTTCACCACAAGTATCTCCTTACCATTGCCTGAGTCAGGTGAGAGGATCGGGTTCTTTACGGTGATGGCTAAAAGAGCTTTTGGAGATGGCGGCTTATGAATGATAGTTCGACTAATCACACGATGGGTCGCTGAAAATTTCGTGAGCCAGTGTGTGAATCTCGGGGCTGGAACTTGTACACAAAACTGTTCTTTACAAAACGTACACTAACACAGTAGTCTCCCCTACGAAGATACTAGATTTTGCCGTAGTAGTTGGTCATTTATGTATCTCTGTGACCCATTGAGCTACACTGGAGATATCCGTGCGACACTTGCAGGGTTTCGAATGTAAAGGTGGTCAGTGGTTAGAGATCTGACCAACATAGCTTCCTGGTGCCCTATGTTGGGGGTAGCAAATTGTTTTCTTAAAAAAGTGTGATGAACTAGCATTTCCCACCAAACACCACTGACTTCCGGCCAAAATTTCGAACCAAAGGTTTTCGTTTAGGTCCCTACCTGTATTTTCGTTTTGGGGCCGTGGCAGTATCCAGCCCCAGTTTTTCAACAATTAAAAATGCTGTCATGCCACATGTATGGCAGTGAAACACCAGTGGTCAACATAGATGCTGTGCTGGCGAGTGTGTAGTGGTGTAATAGTCTGCTGTTGAACACGGTTCTGAAGTGTAGCTTCTGGAACACCAAGTGCCTCAGGTCGAGCACAAAATAGGTAAGTAGATTATGGGTGTCAATACTGAAGTTGTCTACAAT
This sequence comes from Opisthorchis viverrini, assembly GCF_000715545.1. Classification (NCBI taxonomy): domain Eukaryota; kingdom Metazoa; phylum Platyhelminthes; class Trematoda; order Opisthorchiida; family Opisthorchiidae; genus Opisthorchis; species Opisthorchis viverrini. The sequence goes on along the minus strand of NW_008751888.1, from coordinate 667,663 downwards.
GAAAGTTAAAGACAAGAAAGTGTTGGTGTTCCTAGCAGGAAACTCAACTACGTAAGTAACCCTATCCCCCGGGACAGAACTCCGCGAAAAAGCAAACCAGTGACTGCTTACTGACAGTCAGCACTCACTCATGTAGTCATTCATGGTCCTCCAACAAAGCTATCACATTTGGCGCAGAAATAGCCTACCTCTAATATCTTTCACCCAAGTACCGAAAACAATTAACGGGTAAGCAATATGCAACTAAAAAGCTGTTCAATAAAAAAAACCGACCACGCTCAACGTTTCCATCCATCTGGTTCTCAAAGCCATTTCATTTTACCCATCTTCGTATCGGTGACGAGCACAGTGAAATTCGAGTCTTCTACTCTTGGTACGCTGAGATTCCACAGGTAAACTGAAATGTACCTATATGGTAAATGCTTAATTTTACTATATACAACGCAGCAATTTCACGTGGATCGAAATCGGTGAACTGACGTCTCCTCAGTACTGAAAAGTGATAGGCTGTGTGTGTCGAAAGACAGCGCCGAAGATTGTTCACTCCTTTGAGTAAATCCCGGTGTTCGGTGCCACTTTGAATGCTGTAATGAAATCCTTAAAACGAGAAACCGATGCCGGAGAGCTACCTTTCAACTGTGAAAAGTGTAAACATTGTCCTCACATCTATTGTTCGTGCTTTCCTCTTGTATATGCTGTTTCTGAAGCTAAAAACATCCGATGGTCAGAACTTACGCTATCAAGCAGTACTTCGTGCATACTACTTCGCTACCTAGTGACCAGGGACTGCATTCTGTACATTGATTACGACAAGAACGCCCTTGACCTGAACTTTCTCGACTTCTCTGTTGACTGAATAGTAGCACACAAAAAACAGTATTCGATCGTATCAATTATCAAACAGCTGTAATCGGTATGGGAACTGACGCGACCAAATCGGAAACATGTCAATCGACGTAACAATAGAATTTCCACCGGGGTATCCTCATCGAAACGATTGACACCACAAATACTCTTCCTTTCAATCCACCTAATGGTCAGATCGAAGACAAAGTCACGATCCATATAACCGACGAAGTTTGAGGAATGCACTGTGATGCACAATGAGAATCAGTCTTCGAACCAAGGCTAGGGTCTAGCAAGTTGCTATCTGTCCCCACTTAATTCACGGTCCTTGAGTGTCAGAGGATTATTCTTAACCTGAGAAGTAACCGATCGCCCAAGCATAACGTTCACCAACGTTGTTGGGGAATAACACAAGCATGCGTGAAGGAAGTGTAGCCGTTATCTCTACACGGGAATAACACAACTCAGTAGGGCAGGCTATACGGGTTCAGGTTGCACTTCGCAGAAAAGGAAAAATGACTTCCAAGGAAAACTTGCCATCTAATTCCCTGTCTGATGAAGATGGATTTGGACTCCAAACAGAGCATAGTTTTCGTCACCAGAAATACATATGAGGTGCACTGAGCACGGACTTGCTTGAAATAACTCGGTGGTCAAGGTGCGAACTTACCGACTGGAACATTCGTCGTTCAAACCCAGTCTCTGCACCTTGACTGCTCCTGTCTAGGATTGATCGACCTGACAATATCTCAGCCCTCGTGCTTTGTTCGGGTACAAAGACAGCTACGCACAGAAAGTTAAGTTAAGCTTGCCGTCGATCGTCGCGTGTGGAGGTACAATCTGCCGCTTGCATGGAGCAGGCGTGTCTTATTAGAGCAGTTAAATCAAATGAAAGTTAGAAAGATACCAACTCTCCCGGAGAGCAAGAACATACGAATAGTCCGCCCGTTGAGCAACACACGTGGGTGTGAAAGCCACTGGTGGTCAACAGTCCTTTTCTGCCGTTCGACTGTTGCATAAAGACGAACTAATCAAGCAAGTTTTTTAATGAACTCTTCTTCAACGAAAAGCACGTCGATTAACAAATTTCCAATCAAGGATAATCAAAAATAATCCGTAAATGAGTAATTTAGTGACGGATGGATAGGAGTTTGTGAGAAATCTCAAACACAACGAAAAGCAATGGTTGACGATAAAGACACACCATCTGATACTTATAGAACAGGTTTCAACGCACAGACATGTCAAAAGTCTACAAAAAATCGTCGTGCTCACCATTCAATATTTGTAAGGCTTCAAAGGCCTCTGGTTCCCAAGGTTTTATACCTTGACACAGAAGTTGGAATTCTTCTTCTTTGGTAAAACCATACACCCCAATTTCAGAATCGTCCGAGTCCGTGAGGTCCAGAACATCGTGGAACCGCGTTGAAGGTGGATGAGTGAATAAACCACGACCACGGCTGACTCGAGGAGCGCGTCCTGGATTCCGGTGGCTTCGACTGGGCCGACGACCTCCACGGGTATTGTAAGGAACCGTGGGCCTGGAATCACCGCGTAACAAACCCGGTGGTTCTCGCAATAAAGTGTCTGGATTGTCAGCGACAGTCTCTGTTGGCGGTTCATGGACACGCCGCGTGTTCCGATGCTGCCGTCTTTGCGAATGAGCGAAATGTGATTGAGCACTTCTAGATTCGGCTGGATGGTCTGAAGAATGTTGCTTAGGCACTGAGTCACGTTCCTCTTGTTTCACTGAATTTGTAACATTGACGTCATATGAAGTGGGGTAGCTTGAGGTTGCCGTTTCGGGTTTTTCTGCAACTGATTTTCTTTGGTGGGAGGTACTCTCGGCTTTGCTTGCACTCAGGCGGCGAGGCAAGGTGACCGTTTCATCTTCTTTACGCGTTTGCCTTCTTCTATGCGTGTGGTTAGTCTTCCGACGAATAGTTGAATCTTGAACACCGTATGCTTCCAAGTTAAGCGATGAAACTAAATTGGAATCGAATTCAGACTTCACAGACGTAATCAGTTCGGTATTCAGCTGCTCGAGTTGCTGAAGCATTAGTTCGTGTTGTTCTTGCCACTGGTTGTTGTGAAGTGAAAGCCATTCGACGGACGCGGCAGTATTCAATGTATACATCGCATTCGTGCGTTCTGTGGTATAACAAGGAAGCAAGAACTAGAGAAAGGACGATATATGGGGTAATATAACGACTTATTTTGTGTATTAACATTTCAGTAAGATCGAGATAGCTCAGTAGTTAAGGCACCAGCACCTCGACTGCTCCTTTTTGGGCTAGGGCATCATCATGAGAAACAGCAACATCAGTGTTGGAACTGATGCTTCATTGCTTCACAACCGTAAAGTTCGTCTGATTATACTCAAAGCGTTAGAGTGAAAAGAAGAGAAAAAGAATGGGTGAGGGAGGGAACTTAGTACTGGACTAAGTTAAGCATTCAGAGTTGCCGAGCGCTAAATCAGGCAATCTGGGAAGAACCTGACACCACGTAGGCCACTGAAATCGGTCAGTCGCCATTTCTTGAAATGTCTCCAGTCAAGCACAAGCGGAGTCATGGGGACCCCATCCTGGAAGGCGTACAACACCAACAACATCCAAATTCTTCGTAATCTCTTTCACATACTTCTGCCAAGTCATACATAGCCCAACTTGTAGTTTCAGCCAGTGCGAAGGAGGAATGGAGAACAACAATAGTCTCGGTAGACGGTGTTTCGGCATGTGTAGCACGTGACCGAGCCACCACTATTGATGGTGCTGGATGAAATCCACGATTGAGGTACCTGCTATACAATCAAATACCCATTTTCTAGTTACTTGGCTACTAGTCAGTTGAATCCATACAACACCAGCAACGTACGTGAGGCATCCGTGGTAAGCAACTCGAAGATACTTCTCATTATGTCCGCAGAGGCCAAGCCTCACAGTCATACAACAAAGCCCTTGCTGTAACCTGGTACACGCAGCCCTTGATGCCCGGTGATACGCCTTTTTGACGCCACAAATGACACAAATCAGCGAACGTGATTCGGATCTTTGAGATCCGTACAGAGGGAATCCAGCATACGCACAAGAGCCACCTGTTGATCTGCTTGCTTCAGTGTGCGAACATTCAAGGTGGCTAAGTAGACAGGCCTTCGGGGTTTGAAAACAGACTTCGAAGTGTTTAGGGTTGTAACTGAACTCGGATGTGCAGAAGCTGCAGCTGAGTGTGATGCAGGGCGAGCGAAACAGTCAGTCCTAGAGAAAGTATTCGAATTTGGGTGGGGGAGGGTGAAAGAAGGAAAACATGAGAGTGTAAGAAAGGGGCGTCAGCAGTAGCATGTTTTCGCTTACCCGCCCTGCTGTATGCAGCGAGTAAGGCGACCCGGCTGATAACACCACGCGACGGCCAATGTGGCATGAGAATATTGTTAGTTGTGTATGTCATAGTTGTACGAAGGCCGGGATACTGCCAGGGTGCCCACACCTAGACAGGAGGACCATTAGGGTTCTCAACCAAAGCCTTTGGCTCAAAAGCCTAACCGCAAGGAAGCGGTATTCGACCGGAAATGCAAGTACAGTAACATCTTTTACGGAACACGTAGCCACACATGTTCCAACCCCCAACCTGGAGGGTCAGGAGACTGTGTTCGTCGGACCTCTACCCATGGACCAACCTAATGGAAGACTCTGTGAGCATCGTGCGGACACTCCCCAGTATAGCTCAATGGGTCGCCGAGGTACACAAACCGCCACACCACGGTAAGGTCCAGTCTCTTCGTGACGGAAAGGGGATTGGCGTGCCGCCGTAAGATGAAGAATCAATGATGCCAGAACCCTTGTTACAACTCGAATCAAAATAACACCTGTGGGGTTATCACATTCAATGTGGGTACCGTTTTTTAAAAGGACACTACTATAATTTTATCCCAATAGTCTGGGACGGTCTCTATCTCGCAGACAGACCTAAATAGGCTAAGCAGCCACTGGCCAGTAAACCAGCCGCCATCCTTGGACAAAACAAGCGTTAGGTCGTTAGGATCTGCAACATAATGACGTCTGAATAGATATATACACTCGGACATTTCTGAGGTTGAAAGCGACTCCATATTCTCTGTTGAAACCCAGGATTGTGAATTGGGGGGGGGGGACAGGTACAAAACTGAATCGCTATACGGAGAATTGTGCCCAGAGGTCCAAAAGTTCTGCTTTGCTGGATATCAAGAGCTATTCTGAGCCGTGATCATTCCGCTAACAAGAAGCTTCCGAAGACCAGTGGAACCAATCAAGTGGGACAGGTTGTAGACGTTCTCAGAATTTTCGCATCTTCTATTTCTTCGGCCTTTCGGGTCCACCAAGCTTCTCTGCAAGTACTTTCTGAGGTTGAAAGCGACTCCATATTCTCTGTTGAAACCCAGGATTGTGAATTGGGGGGGGGGAACAGGTACAAAACTGAATCGCTATACGGAGAATTGTGCCCAGAGGTCCAAAAGTTCTGCTTTGCTGGATATCAAGAGCTATTCTGAGCCGTGATCATTCCGCTAACAAGAAGCTTCCGAAGACCAGTGGAACCAATCAAGTGGGACAGGTTGTAGACGTTCTCAGAATTTTCGCATCTTCTATTTCTTCGGCCTTTCGGGTCCACCAAGCTTCTCGATCTGCAAGTACGCTCGGTTTCACCTGGCGTCGGATGATGCGGTGGGTGCAGCTGTGGTTGCGGCAAGGAGGAATTTGTCACCTGTCCTCAGAAAAGCAAACATCCTATGGGAAATCTAATGTTTGGGTGAGGTTGCCTAGTTCGTACTGCGGACAGAAGTTCCGGTTTCGTGTACCGCTTTAGATATTTTTTCACAGTTACCGTTTACATCCGACACCGGACAGTCCAGCAGGCGTTCGAGGAGCCGGTTCTGATATTTTCGTCTGACTTCTGGATTCACTAGCTTCTCAATGGCTGAGCGAGGTGTGAGCGTTTTGTGTAAACCTGAAAAGCCAATCAAAAAAGCAGCAGCATGCGAATGCATGATCGGAGTCCAAGCTGGTATTTCAGGAGCATCATCATCAATGACAGCAACATCAGTGTTGGCACTGATGCTTCACTGCCGTACAAACATAAAGTTCGTTTAGTTATATATATATATATATATATATTTCAGGAGTGGCAAGCAGTGATCGACCTGCGCCACCGACAAATGACGGCGATGTGGTCTACTTGGATTCCGAGCTGTTTCGTTGGTGGACACTACGACTTCCAGTTCCGAAAATTGGTACTAAAAGGAACACACGGTGATCGGTACACATCTGAAGAAGGCGATCTCGCCTCTAATCCAAGACGACCACCCAATCGGGCCTTATCAACGCTTAGCCTACCTACCTGGGCGTTCACGTCACGAGCAACCACAACGATAGTTGCGCTTTCAGCCAGTTATAAATTAGCACATGGAGCGTCATATAAGCTGCCTTTGGAAGATTCAGAGCCACAGTCAGCTGGGGCGTAAGCAGACACAAGAAACACTTTGCGAGATTCTCTCAGACGTTGCCAAACCAAACACGCAGAGGCGACTACCGACCAGGTATGCAATCGAGCAGAGACGCTTCCTCTCGGTAGCCCAATGAAAAACCCACCCAGGCATATCCTGCTGCAGCCGCCTCTGCATCGCCAGAGGCGCCGCACATGTCCTAAACCCCATTCTGGAGGACCAGGAGACTGCGTGGGTCCGATATAGCTAGCCATTGGCCAACCTGGTATGAGACTCTGTCAGTGTCGCACGGACACCACCCAGCATAGCTCAGTGGAGCCCGGAGGTACGCGAACCATCACGCCACGGTAAGATCCAGCCTCTTCGTGCCTTCTTCCGTTGGCATGGCATCTAGGCACAATTTGACTTTTTGTTTACCTGTCAGTGAGGTCCGTCGAAAATCAAATGTTCTTTGCTGACCGGTTTTTATTCGAATAAAACGTGAATTTTTTAAGGCTGTTGTCACCAGTCCTTTCGCCATCGACATCGACGGAAGGTGAGCGTGCTTTTTATTGTACATGACATGCCCTAGAGCGAAACCCGAGTCCAGGGCTTAGTCCTTTGGTGTGGACTGAACAGAATGATTACGCCAAAATAGAACGATTGTTCAAAACGATGGGGACGAGCATGGATTACAGATTGGCCGCACGACCACACATCCGTTGTAACCTACGATGGAGAAGACATTCATTGCAGGCAACAGTCGCACTCTATCTCAGCTGATTCGACCAAATGGCCAAAAGAAGGCAAGCGTCAGTAATGCAATCTACGAAAAAAGGCGGAACGGTATTTCGTTCGTAAAATCGTCGTCTTGAGCAGCGAGCAGTTCAGCTGGCCTCCTTCAACACCATCTCAAAAAGGAACCAACGGAACGGAACGAAACGTCGACATCCCCGCTGTCAACTACAAAATCCAGCGTGATATAATTTCTCCCGGCCTGGATGGTCTTCACGCCGAATTNAAAGCCTCGATCCTGTGTATCAATCCGTGAATCCGTGCTGTAGCTCAACCCGACCTCTGATTGGTCAAAAAGGAATAGCCAATGCCATTCCAGTATTGCCGGTGGCCAGTTGAGTCTTTGGTTTGCCGCGGCGCTTTCGGCGTTTTGGAGTATTGTAGCGTATGGTGTCTGTCATTTTGATTGATTCATATGTAAGTATTGGTGATGTACAACCTTGCTTACTGGGCTTTGGCTCATGAGCTTTATTTCTGTTTTCCTTCCGCATAAATCGTCGTGAACACCTGCCTTCGGAGAATCACTGCCCCCTGGCGCTTCCATGGCGTGCATATTACGGTATTCATACCGTGGAAGCGACGTGGCCGCCGGTCATCCAAAACAAGGGGTGCACGACTATTTATGCGGATGGAGCTGAAGCAAGGTTGTGCACCACCAGTACATTTGTGTGAAGCAATGGACATGACAGGAAAAATGTACACAATGTATGCAAATGTGAAGACCCACCGTTGACGCCGTGAATTCTGGGTCACTGATAGCGGTAAACGGTTGGCGCTGGTGTGTCTCCTCACGGGTGTCCCAAGTTTTGGATCCCTTCAGTGTCGAGGATTTGATAAATTTGGACGTTTTGGCGGGGATTGTCGCTGGATAGTTCCTGAAAATCGGAAATTTTCAGTACGAAACCCTATGGTCAACGCCCTCCGAAGGCTGAAGAGAAACCCTCATACGGTCACGTCCTAGTGTGTAGGCTGCCACAATTGACATTTCTTTCGAGAGGCTTCGCTTGGGGATGAATGGATGCATGCCACTTGCTATGGCAAAGACGTCTTTGCCATAGCAGGTGGCAAGGACTATTATGATTTCGCACAGCGTTTTTTCTCTGCTCAGCTTTTCCGATCCCTCGTGCTCGTTTCCCGCCACTGCACAGAAGCTGCATGGCCCCCCAGGTAGAATTATCTGCATCGCATGCAGCTCTGGATATGCCGCTGTAGTACCCGGTATTAGTGTTCTCTCTTGTTAACAACAAAAGCCACTAGATAATTCAGAAGGCTAGAAAGCGACACTAATAAAATTTGTTATAAGGGTGTTAGGTTACAACACCTTAATTGAGTCGAATACAATACCAAAAATAGGGTGTACAAATGAGGGACTTGTCGTTCTGAGCTGAAGTTACAATAGTTCCACCGAGTTGGTTTGGACGCAGGTAATCGTGTTTCTTTCGGCAGGTTCACTACTACACGTTCCTAGTTGTCCGCGGTTGTTGTTGTGTCGAGCCGGTCTGTGTTCCGACGCGCGAGCAATGCGTGTGTGTGCTTGATTGTGTTCTATCCTTTATATAGGTCGTTGCAATGAGTGGGACTTGAAAACAACGTGAAATCACCTGGTGTCGTTCAAAAGGTCATGGCACGGGAGTTGACATATTGCCGTATTCATGTCACGATTTTGACGCGTGATTGTGAGACAGACGAAATGGAATGGGGGGGGGTAGTATATACCGGTGGTAAATTGATTAGAGGAGTAATTAAGCAAAGGGTAAGCGTTACAAAT
>NW_008751888.1:652885-654188 GCF_000715545.1 Opisthorchis viverrini | reverse complement strand
GCGTAAACAGAGAAGTGGCCAACCCTTGACTTGGCAGAGGAGTATGAAGGAGATCACGAAACGCTTGGGTGCTGTCGGTGCTATCCGCCTTCCAGGATGGGGACCGCGTGATCCTCACCGTGCCTGGTTGGAGACACTACAATATATGGCTGCCAACCGATGTCCTGGCGTTCTTTGGAGGTGTAGGCACCTTGGAAGGATTGTGTTGAGCTAGCAATAAGTCCCTCCCCCGTCCACCTTTAGTCTTTTCGTTAAAATAAGGCTTTCAAGTAAGTCATGGTTGTATGGCAGTGAAGCATCGGTGTTGAACACTGATGTCATGCTGTCGATGATGATGATGATGATCCTCAGCCGAATGAGGCGTAAGCTGGCACTATAAATAGGCCCTGGTTTTCACGGAGAGTAGAATTGAGCTTGGCTGAGCTGGATAACTGAACGGCGCAGACGACTTTTTACGAATCCAATCCAGCAAAGCGTGTTCAACGCCGAAACTAAATGCAAATCCCACGCCAGATACTCGATGAGTCCCCGCTCCTAAGTCACCACATACATGGAGAGTGGAATATGAAAGATTTACGCTCGTCTCCGTTCTTCATGATGTAAGTCCACACTTGAGTCTTGTGTGCATGATTCGGAGATACAGCAAGCATCAGTGCCAAGATAGAATAAGGTGTGAGTGAACATTGTTTGCGAACTTGGCAGGCGGACGTTGAAAGCTTTTACTTAGAAAGGGGGTTTGGGATATATCGGTGTTATTTTGTATTGTCAATGGGCAGTGGTGTGAATAAGGCACATCTGTTTGATTGCGAACAATCAAACGATGCAGCTATGTCCGGTTGTGGGCAGAGAAATCGGTGAACAAGAACTGTGGAGCAAGTGTTACTACTCGGTTGTCCAGGCTAAAGGAGAGGGTTTATGTGGGGTACTCATCCTTGTGCCTCTGACCCACGAGGCAGTGGGAAGATGAAAGGTTTTATTTGGAACTTTTTCTCTAATCTCAGACACAAAGCATGAACTGCAAGGAGGCGGACAGTAGGGTTTTCTTGGAGGACCTTCCCTATATTTGGTGACCTGGTAATTTTACCTGCTTGGCTGCCAGGCTCCTGATGCCGCCACGCACAACAGGACCGTGTGAAATCGCTCCCGGTTGTTCATTTCTTGATCTTGCTGGATAATTCGCCGGCGGTTACGCGAAAGTGTTAGGCGATCAAATTTAGATCTGACCTTTTCTAACTCGTCGGTGTTAGGGAGAAAGCATTATTGCTACTCCCATATATATATATATATATATATATATATATAT
>NW_008751888.1:626674-651269 GCF_000715545.1 Opisthorchis viverrini | reverse complement strand
ACTGACGCCTCAGACATAGCCATTGCTGCATCTCTGACTCAGAACGGCCAACCGGTGGCCTTCTTTTCTAGAACACTGACACCGAGCGAAAAGAATCACTCTGCTATTGAGAAGGAGGCATACGCCATCGTTGAATCTATCCGTAAATGGAAGCATTATCTCTTCGGGAAGCACTTTAAGCTTATCACCGACCAGCGTCAGTTTCCTCTGTGTATGGTTTATAGCAGAAAAGTAAGATAAAAAATGATAAAATCCAGCGATGGAAAATGGAACTTTCCGCTTTTAGCTACGATGTCAGCTACAGACCTGGAAAAGACAATCTGGTTTCTGACACCTTATCGCGTAACCTATGCGCCAGTGTGATCGGCAATGGTAAATTAAAAGAAATTCACGATTCCTTGTGCCATCCTGGAATTACTCGAATGCACCACTTTGTTCTTTCCAAAAACTTGCCGTTTTCTTCTCTCCAAGATGTCAAGGACATCACAAAGTGTACGGTTTCTGCCGCCATGAAACCGCAGTTTTACACACCACGCCCCGCTACGCTCATCAAAGCGACCCAACCATTTGAACGAATTAGCATCGATTTTAAAGGACCTCTACCTTCTGTTACTCGAAACCGGTATCTCCGTACCATCGTTGACGAGTTTTCTCGTTTTCCGTTTGCCTTTCCCTGCGCAGATACATGTGCGTCTACAGTTATTAAATGTCTGTGTGAGTTATTCTCTTTGTTTGGCATGCCTGCATATGTACATTCGGATCGTGGCTCGTCATTCATATCTGACGAACTGTCCACATTCCTACATGACAGGGGAGTTTGCCCCGGCTGAACAACTTCTTATAATCCCCAGGGGAACGGGCAAGTCGAAAGCCTCAACGGGACACTCTGGAACGCAATCCAGCTTTGACTCAAAATGAAAGGCCTTCGAATCTGTCACTGGGAGTCGGCTCTATCAGATGCTCTTCACTCNGCTCACTGTTCCAGGACCTGTTTTACTGAAGAGATTTGACCGTGCCTCAAAGTATGAGCCCGTCGTTGAGGAAGTCCAGCTTATAAATTGCAATCCACATTACGCCCATGTTCGTTTTCCCGGCGGGAAAGAAAGCACTGTATCCGTCCGGCATCTCGCTCCATGTGGTGATCGCAAACATGTCAACGATTTCACGCGTATCTCATCCAATGAAGACAATGGTGTTCATGCACCCCCTCTTTCCGGCTTGCACACGCCTCCGCTCAATAACATTGGAGATATTATCGATCATACTTCAGTCTCACCCCCGTGCCCGGGCAATTCACCTGCATCTCCAGACACATATGACCCTAGCATCTCTGATTTGGCCAGGCTCCAGCAGCGTACACGGCCCTACATTTTAAGAAATCGAGAAGCCTAACCACACTCATTATTACTCATTAGATTTTTACAATCATTCATTCAATACCTGTACCCAATTTATCCCTCTACACACAATCCAACGGCCAGAGTGAATGTCATGAATATTCTTTGTGCTCACATTATCGTTTTGTATTAACCATGCTTTCGCCTTCATTTTCAGCTTATGTAGGTCTATTCTTAGACAAGTAAAGCGCTATTCATTCTACGCTATTCATTCTTGTTCTCGCGCTCAATCAGAATCGACATTCTTTTCGTAACAGCCACTCGCCCCCCCCCTCCCGGGTGACGTGAGTTTGCGAGGATTCGTTTTCCCATAGATGAATGTTTTTTATTGGTGTTCTACTGGACATAATGAGGCAGTCGGCCACTTTTGGGCATTCAAGGGATTGTTTAATCTGATCTTCCTGACGATGGGCTTGTTTGAGAGCTATAGTAGATCTTGTGGGACGTTCGTGAGAATTTCTGACGATCTGTCCAATTTTTTCCAGTAATTTACCGTGATTCAAGGATAAATCATTCAGCCCACACCCTTTCGGTGCCCAACTACCATGCCACTCGAAGGGAGCGCTAGGGCTCGAATACTGCTAGGTTGCCCAAGCCTAGGCAGGCAAAGTTGAGAGGCAGAGGTCGGGTTCGAACCAAGGGCCTTCTGGTCAGTAAATTCGCACTCTAACCATTGAACCAAGGCACACGTAATCTGTATAATGAGATAGCGCTTTGTGTGTCTCGACTGGAAGCAGCTTATCACACGCGTAATACACGCAGCGACCACACTGTTGAGAGATAGTTTCTGTTTTCTTAAGATTGACATTTTTACTACACTTGCACTCTTTTGTGTCGGACATGGTGCAGTATGGTTGTTAGAACAGCTGACCGAAATATTCACCTGGAGAAGCTTGCCCTGGTCGGATTGAAGGCAAAATAACTTGGGTTGTTTTAACCTCAGAAATACTATTACAACCGTCTATGTAACATCTCTAAACTAATTACCACTACCTTGAGTGGTATGAGTATAAAGACAAGTGGACATAGGGTCGCCAAAAACGAATTCGGTTTGTGGAGTTCAGTAATTGCTCCCGGTGCTGGCGGCCGATTGGTTGTTGCGAGCGCCCCAGTTGGGTTTCTTGAAACACCGGAAGGGATTTAAAAGTTTTTTTCACATGTGCCTGGAAGGCATCCGGGGTCCTAGAATGTTATCGTTACGTTCACTTAAAATACGATGGGCTGGGCACCCTTTTTTACTCGTTCTTGGTGTTAAGCCCACTCAGTCTAACAGTTCTCTTTGTTCTGCTGAAAACGCTAGTTCGAGTGGGAGCAGTACCGTTAGCTGAGGGAGATCTAACACAACCGAATGCGTCAGCTTTGCGCTTGGTGTGATGTACAACTATATCACATGAACGTAGCATCAGCTAACACTAAACAAGTTAGTATCACCTGGAATGCTCTTTTTCGGGATTGCGCCTGAACAGCCAGGTTCGTCAGTGGTATTCCCCGAAAGACTGCAGTTTTGAAAAAGGTAGGTTTTTCGCGATCCGTCATGACTATCTTACTCAACAAGACGGACAGATGTCAACCTAGTGGGTAGTACAAGGATTCAAGTCTGGTGAGTAAGCCCTGAAATATCGTCAAATTGTAAATTCACTGTCAAATTCGTTGTACAAACGGTTGGTACAGGCGTGTGTTGAACTCTGAGTTTCGGCACAAGTGCACACTGCGTGTTACCTAGAAGCTACCGGGGCGAGATGGCTCAAGTGATTAGAGCGCGAATTTACTGACCGAATGGTCCGTGGTTCGAACCGGACCTCTGCCTCCCGACTTCCCCTATCTAGGCGTGGGCAACCTGGCAGTATACCAGCCCTCATGCTTCCTTCGGGTAGCAGAGCAACTAGGCACCGGGAGGGTGTTACAGATAACGATTATCTTTCTTTATCTAGAAGCTATCAGTCTCGGGTGAGAGCTCTCATGAATCATTGTCACCCCTTTTTGGGTTTGCTACTTGATTATGATGCTGTTACTGTGTCAGCTCGCTTATTCCAACATCCTTTAAGCTCACACAAGGTAATGTAGTCCATCTCCAACGGCGCAGCTAAAGCAGGCCGCAGCCAGAATGAGGGTCATCGGTTGCCCCGTAAACGCTGATGTACATCAGGGCACAGCCGAGGATATGCACTGCTGATAAGCTCTAATAAAAGCGAAACTCGAGTCCAGTTTTCCCTCATTTGATGCAGGCTAACCAGAATAACTATGCCAGAACAGGAGGAAGGCTGTTTAAACAAGAGTGGTGTGAAAATGAACACTGCAAATCCCGCAACCAAGTACAACCAAAACAGCTTGTCCTCCTCTTTGTTTCCTCTCTATATATCTCTCTCTACCTCTGCTTACCTGATCCCATCAGGTTGGTTTCTGAGTGCAGGGTACTACTTTACGCGTTTTTTTGTGTTCCTTCATGAACGAGGCGGTGTAGCCCTTATTCGAAACCTTTTTGGAACAAAGCCTGTACATCATTAAAATAGAGTGCTCACATCTACAAAAGGTGGCTCGGCTTCATTGTACGGAAACTGGTAGCTCCATCCTGGTGCTGGTGTAACGGCGATACTACTGATGGGAGGCACGCCAGTAGTATGTATTGTTCGTGGAATTTCGCTTTGCGTCTCTTAAACAGGGGAGATCTGTTGCGGAATCTGTTGAGTCGCTTTGTAACATTTGCTTGGATTTGAGAGAGGAATGATTGGAGTCAATGAATATCCAGGAAAGTTCAAGGAAACGCGTTCAGGAGAAGATGGATGTCCAGTTTTTGTAAATAAGATGCAAATAAGAGTTTTGCATCCCTGTCCAATGATCTGTAACCAGTCATTTGGCATTTTCTAATAAATAACTCCGCAGCGAAGGCCTTCTTTTCACTGGTAGCCGTCGGCAGCATAATGTTTTACGGGCTGATCGTTTGCCTGGATTGTGAACCAATCTACGTTTTTCCCGCGTAATAAATTCACCAAGGAGAAGTGCATTCATTAGCGAAACATTACTTCGGGAAATTTACTCAAAGGTGTAACCAACAATGTTCTTATCTCTTCCAGGTCCACATCTATGAGTGCATATCCAATTTCATTCGTCACCGGTAACAAGAACAAATTGGCGGAAGTGATCAAAATACTTGGCCATGAATATACTGGGAAGGTAAGCCTCCCTGACCGAAATGCTAATAGGAACAAGTAGTTAACAGCCGTTGATTTGGATTTGCCGGAATTACAAGGCACCATAGAAGATATCGCTCGTCAAAAGTGTTTAAGTGCCAGCAACGTAATTACCGGACCGGTGCTAACAGAGGATACGGCCTTATCTTTCCAGGCACTCAATGGAATGCCTGGGCCGTTCATCAAGTGGTTTTTAAAGGCTGTAGGACCGGATGGTATGTCATGCTTCCACCACGAATGAATACCCTAGTAGTTGCCCAGTTACTGCGTGTTTTATTGCTTTGTGAGAGCCCATCTACCATCAAGTTCCAATTCTGTATTGGTCCAAACCCAATCATCTTTATTGATAAACTGTGGGACCTTCTGCGTGTGTCACTTTGTGCAATCTGACAGGTCCCTCAAACCTGGCATGGAGGTTGCAGAAATACCAACTTTCCCTTAGTTAATCTCTGTTTCAAATAGTTGGGATTCGCCCTTTCGGCGCTGTCAAAGCTTACTTCTTCCTAAATCGTTCAACATCGGCACGCACAGCGGTCCCGTCAAGTACCAAACGTCAATGCTCGCCATTATTTTCCTTCACTGGATACTTCCGGACCTCCTGATCGTAATAATACCCTCTCTTTTGTCTCAAAACTAGCTTTTTCAATCCCTCCCAATATGTGTAATTCATGGTTGTGTGTGGGCTGAGATACCGCCGGGTCAGCATAAAACTCCTAGTCAGGGCAACTGACTGCTGGAAACTGACACGTCCTATATTTCATACGTAGGTCCTAATGGGCACCTTCCTGTTTTCCTCATTCCATTTTTTCCCGTGAAACTTTTTCCATGTGTTCTAAGGAACAATCTCTTAGTGATAAGGGTTAGGACTCAATCAATCTTTTGTGATCTTGTGGCCCGTGCGCCCCTGCTGTTGTTGGAGGGGAAGCATCCTTGTGTCTCGACAACTTTTGATCTGTCTAAACTGACGGTATGTGGTCTACCAGTCAATTCAATTCAGTTTGTCAGCTATAAACTATGGTTCCAACCGCCAGTTTCGATCATCTGAAAGCGAGAGTGTTGGAGATTCATCCAAGCTTTGGGGGCAATGGCATTTTGGGAACTGAGCATTGAAAACGATAACCTCGATGCACGAGCGCCACTGACTGCACGATGGGGCCATTTCTGTCAGTGCAATTAACCATTGGTGAGTTCATTCCTTGGGTACCTGCACTCCAATTTACGCATTTCTTTACCAACAGTTTCCGGTCCTTTTCCCATGGTCGAGATGCAATGTGCAATCCCCTCTTCCGTCGTTATTATCATGGTGACTTTCATCAGCTGTAGCCTTTTCTCCAGTTTTCAATCTTTTCACCTAGTTTTATGCTTTTGATCACCTATACCGTCTTACTATATGCCGCTGTCCAACCGATCCGTTCGTCCTTTCCCTCTTTCATCGAGCGACGGTGATTACTACTTCCTTCTGTAAACCCTAAGTTATTCCCGCTACACTATAGGCGGTCATCCAGTCCTTTGGCCTGTGTTTTGCACCCACGAAGTCTCTGCACACGTCTCTGGACATGCAGTCATATCACTTACAATCTAGAGAGGAGCGTTTGATGTATTCTAGGGGTTGTGTGTGACAGACAAGGTTAATGCCTAAGGCTTTGCCAATTTGGGACATCAGTAATGGTGAAGTGGCACATCCCTGGATCTCGAAGGACTAGTGTATAAGTCTACAATACAGGATGTTTTGGTGCATGCCTATGAGACGTGGCCTGTGCAGACGGCGGAACTGAGGCATATTCAAGTCTTCGATAACCCTTGTCTCAGAACTATAGCTGCCGAATCCACGAGACAGTTGGAAAAGTAGTTTCCGGTTGTGCAACGGGAAATTCAGTCGGAGAATGTACGTTAGTGTGATAATTGTTTTGCGCAAGCAAATCATCGTTTACTGAGAAGAGTGCTGTTTTCCGCAGTGACTCAAGCAGAGAAGTGGTCAACCTTTAGCCTAGCAGAAAGGAACGAAATCATGGACGAAACGTCTCGGGTACTGTCGGTGCGACTCGTCTTACGGGATAGGACCCATTTATCCCCTTCCGCATGCATGGTTGAAGACGCAGCAAAATATGGCTGCTGATTTATGTTAATGGCGTCGCTAGTTTTGATTCAGATTGTCCGATTGGCTGTCTGGAAATGTAGACTTCAGAATGATTGTGGTAGGCTAACACAAGGTTTTTTCCCCATCCACTTTTTTCACAACACGGCTTTCTAGTAAATAGTGGTTGTATGACAATTAATTGCTGAGCACTGATATTGTGCTGTCGGTGGTGATGATGGTTATCGGTCCCGCCGGAAGTTTGTCCGTACCTGGTGACAACACGAAGTAGATGTTGCTTTGCGGAACTCACGCGACAGATGGGCCGGTGATCCTTCAGAGGTTGTCCCGAGTGCGGCGATTCCCCTCACCCAGCCATGTTAAAGATGGGAACAGTCCAAATGGGAATCAAGTCACAGCGAGATGGTTCAGTTGTTAGAGCGCGAATTTACAGGAAAGTCTGTTTTGCGGAACTCACGCGACAGATGGGCCGGTGATCCTTCAGAGGTTGTCCCGAGTGCGGCGATTCCCCTCACCCAGCCATGTTAAAGATGGGAACAGTCCAAATGGGAATCAAGTCACAGCGAGATGGTTCAGTTGTTAGAGCGCGAATTTACAGGCCGGAAAGTCTGTGGTTCGAAGCCGAACTCTGCATTTCGACTTCTAAGTTTGTGCCACCTGGCATTGTCCGAACCCTCGTGTTTCGGGTGGAATGACAGTCAGGTCCCGAAAGGGTGTTACAGCTAAACCATTATTTTTAGTATTACAGGTTATTACCCAAAAGCGAAAAATTAAGGCCTTTTGCAGAAAACCCGGTCGTTTACCCGGATAGGAACCTCGAGGCAGTTTAACGAACATGGCTCATTTACTTGCTCAGGGGGCGCTTTTGTCTGAGTTTCTGGCTTCATTGCGTGGATCGACATTTCTATCAGTCCCGTCGGAAGGTCACTCGATCCTACCTACGTACGGTTACAACTGGACTCATACCTCAGGGTTCTGAGCTTGTATGCGGGGGTAAATGTGCAATACTGCTACGAATTGAAGGTTCGATGTGTCATGACCCGTCAACGAAGAAAATCGGTAAACTGAGCCGATCACGGACACAGACTTTCCTAGAAGCAAACGGTTTATTGGCCCCGCCTTTATAAATGCTCTCCGAATCAAGTGAGCGACAAATCTGAGAGGTCTCAGTTGTACCAAACAAGACGACAAATTAGCGTACAAAAGACTCAGGAAGTGGTTGTGTTGATGATCGATGGGATTACCAGTACACGGAAAATGCGCCAGTTGACAAAGGAAACGAAACATCCATACTAAATCAATAACGCACGATTTTGCCTCCACTGCTAGCTGTCTCTTTCAGTGACAATGCGCGCGATACTGATGATGACGAGTGTTTTGATGGTGACGTAACTTCTGATGTTCGAAATTGCGCAGTTTATCGAACATGACTGTGGCTTCCATCGCTGGCCTCCGTCACACTGCCATCACAGCTGATACCACTTCCACAACCTTCGGTGACTCATTCGCGATTGACGCGTTCAAGGTCAGTGTATTCCGAAGCTCGCAACCCATTCACTAACCGTCTGTTAGTGTGCTGGAATTCCTATGTACTGTTTGATAGCTATCAGGCTGCCTGCGTTTGACCCACTTTGCTTTCTGTGAGCAAAAATCGTAATGCTATACTGGTATATTATTCTCGTCATTATTAAGGTCTATACTGTGACATCTCGGATCTATACAATTATATCCTGTGAACACTTTGGAAAAATGGCTTATCATGTTTCTCACTTGAACCGCGTTCACCCTTGGACTACGAGATGAGGGATAAATACCATTGAATGGCTATATTTTGAGATCATACTGACCCCCAAACTGAACATATTCGCCATGACTATGGGTGTATTTCAGATGTCCAGTTAATGAATCAAGGCACAAAAGGTTCGTGTAAATTATCATACAGAACCTCATAACTTGATTTTCCAGTAAGAAGTTTCTTTGTCATTACTGGTTATTCCTGTTTGCTGTAATTTAGCCCCGAATCTCTAGGGTACGCAAGCAAATCGCTCCCGTTGACCAACACCGCTTAGCGTGAGTAGTTTTGAAAATTTATTTCACAAAAACCGTAACAAGTCGTCCGTGATATCTTGATTTATGCGCTTAATTTACCTTCGAAATTGCTGCAGCAATGTGCCATTAGCTTTTCCCTTCTCTATATCCACAGGCTTACCGCGCCTTCTGGCTGATTTTGACGACAAGCGCGCCACAGCCATATGCACTTTCGCCTTCTGTCCTGGGTTCGGTCAGAAAGTACATCTGTTTACCGGTCGTACGGAGGGGCGCATAGTTGCTCCTCGTGGACCACGGGACTTTGGATGGGATCCGGTGTTCCAACCTGATGGATTCGACCTGACCTATGCGGAGATGGATAAGGCTACCAAAAATACGATTTCACATCGTTATAAGGCACTGATGGAAGTCAAACGCTATCTCGATGAGGAATATGAACGAACTTGACGATACGTATTGCGCTAAGTTACTGGGAATGAAAACAATTTCGCTCTTGTATATTTTGCTCCATTAGCCCACGATCAAAATAAAAAAATTGTGCATTCACCGGA
Organism: Opisthorchis viverrini; assembly: GCF_000715545.1. Lineage (NCBI taxonomy): Eukaryota > Metazoa > Platyhelminthes > Trematoda > Opisthorchiida > Opisthorchiidae > Opisthorchis > Opisthorchis viverrini. Next base: position 641,989 of record NW_008751888.1, on the reverse strand, counting down.
AGTGACCGAGATTTAGACACTTTTTGATGAAGCCGTTTCTCCACAGGGAGTTACATTCGTTCTTGCAGTGTTGTGTCTCCCTGTAGCAACTGCCTCGCTATCTCCAGAGCGTTCATCTTAAGTATATACGTCGAGTTGACGTCAAAACAGACAAGAACTTCGTCTGGCTAAGATGGAAATTCGTTCATTAATTTAGCAAAACCATCCGAATTTCAAATGCACATTGGTGACTTCCCCGGTGCTTTTAGGATACCCGCCAGAAATCAGGCTAATTCATTCTCTTTGATTCTGAACCTGTGCCATCTACCATAGAGATCATGTGAATCTTCAGAAGCCCATAAAACTGTGTTTAGGATGGAATCGATGCCACATAACTCGTTCCACATAATTTCTGTTCCCCCTTGGATATCTTCCAACTTCAAGCTTACTCCTATTAATTTCTAAATCATCCCGTTGAGGCCGATCAGCCAGGTTTTCTTTGACCTGCAAATAGTCACTTTCATTTACGACGACGGTGACCCTATACATATTTTTTTATTACAAGGCTATCCACACGTTTGCTTTTCTGGAACTATCTCGAGCTCCTGGCTTTTTGAACTGCCCCGCGTCCATTGTTTCATTCATATAGAAAGAGTACCCAACCCGTGCACATCCGAGAACTCTGAAAGTATTCTATTTAACAATATTCAAAAGGGCGACAAACGCCCAATCGTATATACAAACTCCGGTTTACTGTACACAAGATCGGCTATTGGCTGCCTAGTCCCATAGTTTGATATTTCCGTCCCAACCAGCTGTGATCACCTTTGACGTCTCGTGGGGAAGCCAAGCACAGTTGATACACACACCCTCATGGGCTTTCCATTTGGTCAATAAGCGGGTGGATTTCCATTCCCAAAGGCAAAGATTCCCATCTCCATCGCCAGATATGATGTAGCGTTGGTCGGGAGACATGTCCACAGTGCAAGCGTAACCAGAAACGATGTGGCCGCGGAATATTTTCTTGCGCATTCGCTTGAATCCAGCAAATATGTTGAACACGACCAACTGATTGTCGAGAGACTGACAGATCAGATATTTTCCTGGAAGGGGAAATTGTCGTACAGACTAGACAGAAATCATTCGTTTGAGTACATTAATAATAAAAGGGAGTCGGCTTTCCCGACTGATATGTTTAAGTATTGAAGCTAGTTACCTAGGTGGGCATTGTATCCAAAATGACAAAAGGACCTGAGAACATCACAAACGAGAGATTCAGCTGGGTTCCAGGTGAGTCTCTCGAAAGAACCAAATTAGTTTGCAAGTGAGTGTATATTCGCTAATTTCGTGTAATTTGGTTTCAAGTAGAACAAGTAGAACGGAAACCCGGGGACTGCGCCTACCTGATGAGCCCCAAAAAGGGCGAAACCAGTCGTGGGCTGTCGACGGATTTTCAGCAACCTTATGAGTAGTACATTACAAAGAGGCAAAAGGACCAGTTAATCTATTGTAAAAGCGATTGCAGCACAGAATCTGGTGGCGAGTACGATAACTGCCCTGGTATATGCAACCTACCGTTTGGTGAGACAGACACGGCGGGCATCGAGTGAAGTGATGGGTCGGCCAGGTATTTGAAATCCACAGGAATATCCCATTCCCATACACGAAGTGATTTGTCATCGGAAGTTGATACAAACCGGCGGTTATTGTCCACAAAAGCGACCGCGTTCACGGCACCCAGGTGCCTGTCGTACTGTTGCACCACTTCACCGCTCCTGGTGTCATACTGAAACGGGAATTACATAAAAGATAAAGACCACACAGACACCTAAACAAAACAGGCTCTGGTGTATGAAACCACTCGTGTGCAAGAAAAAAGGAATATAGAAAAAGCAAAGCAAGCGGTTAAGATGGGCAGATGTCTAGTGCGGAAACAAAACAATAGGGATTTAAATTCAGGTGTCGGGAGGGGAGATGAAGAGGAAACAAGCAGGGTTAGTATCATAAAGCATCCACAATTAGTATCCTCCATAGTAGGGTGTTGAGCATTCCGGGGCTGGTAGTTGATCGGATGGCTATTAGCCGAGCTTAGCAATTGGTTTGCAAACGTTTCATCGCCAACGACGGCACCGCGGAGCGCGGTGATGATATCCCGAGATTGGTGAGGAAGCGTTTGCAAACCAATTGCCAAGCTCAACAGCCATCTGATCAGCTAACAGTGGACGCGACAAATCTACCGATATTCCGGTATATTTCCAGTTTGAAGATAACTGTGTTGAGTTTATAGAGCTTAGCAAAATGCGTAGCTGAAACGCTAGAACGTATGTACTGATTTTCGCAATCGAATGTTGCCGAAATGCAGTGTGCATATGAAACATGTGATGTTTCCAGACGTCCGGATAACAGGAAGAGTCAGTAATTGGTCCCAATAACAAATAACACTCGTTCTGTTCTAAAATCTGCACTGGTCGTTCGATTATCCGTAGTTATCACTGGTTTGGCGGCTTTCGACAGTCACGCACTCGAAATGTTCCGCTTTTTGAAGTGTTTTAACTGGTTAAACCAAACGACCATTAGATGGTTCTCGATCACACTCTGGACCTTGGTGAGTGGTTGGTAAACCGACCGAATTTGCATGGTTATTGCCCGATCGTGTTCTCACCCCATAACTAGTCGCCTCTGCATTAGTTTTTTTCAAAAAGACGGATGCATAAGGTGAAGGAACAAATATAGGCGGCTAATATGCACACGCCTCTGCATTAGTTTTTTTCAAAAAGACGGATGCACTAAGGTGAAGAACAAATATAGGCGGCTCATATGCACACGAGACGTGGCTGATTCAGGATTCCGACGTGGACTGTCTTCAGTTGAATTTCTCAGGGAGCGGACACTTACTCTCCGAATGGGGAATGGAACTGAGGGAATAGCTCAGTAATTTAAATGCTGGCCGGTAGACCTACGTCTCGAACTCGACCCAGCCATTTCGATTGCTCCAGTCTGTGCATGGACGTCCTTTGGATTAAGTGGCAGCAACCGTATTTTCGTACTCGTATTCATCTGTGTTGCGGTTCCATGTCGCGCGCTCGGCAAACCTGTTTACAGCACAACTGATCAACACGCCCATCCGTCGATCGAGAACCGCATAACTAACCACATTTAACTGACACGAAACGCGCACAAGGCCGAACAACTGCAACTAGATTATACCCCCACTCTTCCCTGCACGACAACTTAACTTTTATTTGAGAACATGTTCTTGTCTCTTTATTTCTGAAGGTTATGACAGTAGCGTCGGAAGTATGTCAGAGTTGAATAATTCATTAGATTTGACGACGGCTTTAAAGCCCAGTATGGTTATTTGTTTCCTGTTGAAGGTGATCGAGTCGTTGGGCGAACCATATAGTACACTAGCCGTGTAGTCACTGTGACTCAGTGTATTATAAACGGTGGGATTCGGAGTTGACGTAGTTCCATCGAAATTCGAGTTCCCCAGTTGGCCGGCACAAGCCTTTTCATCACTAATCTTCAAAGATGGTCGTTTTACGGGAGCGGACTAATCGCCCAAGGGTTATGAAATCATTATAGATGGAATAAATCTCCTCGCATGAGTCCACAACTTACACACAATATCTTCTTATCTGCACAACCAGCCAGGAACAGATGTTGTTTGTCCTCGTCCGGGTTGAATCGAACACAATAGGCCACCCGTTTCAGATTAAACTGATTGGTACATTTGCCAGTTTCCGTGTCCCACAGTTTCACGTAACGATCGTACGAAGCACTGAGGAAGTGAGCTCCACTATTGTCAAAGTCGACATCTCGCACTGCCTGGCGGTGGCCCATATAGCTGCGGATAAGGCGACGTTCCTTATACAACTCCCAGAGCTGAAAAAGACAAGTGTTAAATAGTACGCGCACACTCGTAGTAACCAAGTAAATCGAAATGAAAGTGCACTCTACAGCAAGGCGACCGACTTATTCAGTTTCTGATGGGGCGTCAAGTGAAAAAGCTAACAGTCGGAACGTCTAACTTCGACATGTCTTGATTTCGTCTCCCAGGGTTCAGTTATTAGATACGGAGGCGCAACAAGCACATAGAATCGACAAGGTCATCTTCAGAAAAGAGTGGGTCGCTTAAACAGAAGCTCCAATGTGTAAGCTGCAAAAACAGTCTACTGGTCCGCCCGCATTAATTGAAACAGAATTTCTAGAGTGAACAAACGGTAAAGACAACTTGTCGAAAAAAGACACCAAATATGCGAAAACTAGTACAGCACGACCGTGAGTTCGTACCTTGACCTTTGAATCCATCCCAGCTGACAACAGAAGGTGACCAGATTTTGGGAACAGGCGTATGGCTGATACGCCTCGGGCGTGTGCATTGTTCCATTCATGCATTAACTTCTTGGGTAAGAAACAACGATCCGGTGGTTCTGTGGCGCGTAGATTAACATTGGGGATGTCGTGCGGAGCGTGCAAAAAGCTTCGACCCTGAGATGTGGAGGAAGTAAAGCATGCAAATAAATGAACTTCACAAAGTATGCCCGTGGCCCCGTAGTACAGTACTTATGACGGTTTGGAGAACACTCGTCTAGGCGCGAGCCAACAGGATCGCAAAAATGGAGCAAATAATTTAACTAGATGGTAACATGGTTAAACGGGACAGATTGTGGAGCAGTACAGTATAGAATACTGGAGTACACTTAATAGTGTTGTACAAAACAGAAACCTAGTGATTGTATGGTATGGATAAACTGTTCCTGGATCAGATGTTCAGTACGATCGCAACACTGTCCGAGTATGGTAGGACACCGGACCAGCAGTCCTGAGTTGAGCCAAGTGATTTTAGGCAGAGATTTCACTATGAACACGTCCCCATCGGAGGTAGGCGCTGTTTGAATTATTTGAAGATAGTGACCGTATCGGTGGCGATGTACGAATGCCCTGAGCAAAAAATAACCGTGTTTTAAAACACCCTCAATTGCCAGACCAAGAGTTTAATACCTTTGGATTGTAAAAGGAGTGAGCAACTGCGCGCTGCACAGAAAACAAGTGTTTTTTCGATAATAAGGCGACAAACATGGTGATCTTGTGCCACAAAACACCTACAAACCAGAAGCAAGCATTCGCTTACTTGCGCAGATGTTCATGTTAAATTAAAACTACAAATATGCCCACAGGTCCTGTAAAACCTAGAATCCTCGAGGAGGTTCATAACCATCTGCTATCACCAGAAACTAGTAAACTCTGTCAGAATTCGGTCGTTGATAGACGATCCACAAAGTGTAGAAAGAGAAAAACAACACTACTCACCTGATAATCAACGGGAGAAGGGATGTGGAGGGTAGTTTTCTCTTCGATTGGCGCTTCCTCCACGCAGCGCCGTTTGACAGCTTTCTTGGCCAAGTAGGCTTCAAGATAGACACGATCTTCTTCTGACGGAACAGCCACAGTAACTTCATCTTTGTACTTTGCCCAGGGACCGGTATACTCTTCACTCGTAGGATCCCAGTTACTATCTTTCTTCCGGAGGTCACCTTTTCGCTTCTTTGTCTTTTCGAATACTGTCTTCCCTGAGGTATGAAGGAATGTTTGACACAGTTTACTCATGCTCTGTTCGAAGCAATGTGATCGGATCGTACCATTGGCTTGCTGAAAAGATTCGCTCTTTGAAAGTGTGCCTCATTATAGCAAACATTAGGCTAGGCTCCGTGTATTCGGAACTTGCACCTTGGTTGTAGCAGTCCCAGTGGTCCGGTGACATAGGTCGAGATAGCTCAGTGATTAAGGCGCCAGCTTACGGACCAGAAGGCCCGTTGTTCGAACCCAACCTAAGCACCTCGACCGTTTCTGTCTGGAAGTATACCAACTCTCGTACCTCATTCCGTTAGCACGGCAACTAGCCACCCAAAGGGTGCTGCAGATGAACGATTTTTGACATATACCGTTATTCAATCAAAGAATGCCACTAATAGCTCCTTCGGGTGTCATCGGGATGAGAGGGTGCGGCCCACTTGGAGCGCAAAAATAAAATCAAGTTATCTCGTTGGCTTTTAAGAAGAATTCTCTTCCTGAAAAAGCATGTGTTCAAAAGTTTTAGGGAAAGCTACTAAATACGTTGCTTCTCTTTAGTAGGAGACAGATTAGCCGTGGGTTGATTTCATACATCCATACTGGCATAGTCTACTCGAACGTCACTTGGAATCTTCATGTGTTCAAACTTTCATTGAACATATGGTACACGACCAATACGTGCTACTCAGTTACACTATGGGGTTGATGATGTCAATTCGTGGATTTAGTCCTAGAATGAAACGTTGTCTGCCCTCTGGTAGATCTTCAAAATCACAACTTTTCGGCCAACGAACCAGAACGCCAGTGGTTTTCGCGGCTACCGAAATCCCTATTCAGCCATTATTTGACGGAGGCTGTTGTAGCACTCAAGTGGTATCCGTGTCTAATTATCAATATTGTTAGGAATAAACAGTTGCCTCTACCTGAACCCAGCGGGGTGTGTTCAGACGTCTGTTTGGACCCCAGTATCATTAGTCGATGAGTACAGCGGGTTCCCAAAAGCAGACAAGCTGGTATATACGCAAGGGGTGGCCTAACAAATAATTTAGGTCTTTAGTTCTTATCCGGCCTACAGACACGTGCGGAGATAGAAATCGGGTTCCCTCAAAAGAGTCCCCGTGTCAAAACAGAATTTGTGGATGGGCGAAAGTACACAGTTCTATTAGGGAAGCAACCTGGATACGCATTTGATCGAAAAATAAGTAATCCCGGTTCCACATATGAACGGATAGTTTGGGTTGTACGAACTAGACAGGGCACTAAGTTCAGTTGGAGTGGCATGAAGCAGTAGCAATGAGGCTGACCCCTATTGATATGCGAAAATGCTTTATTGTATCTTCTCCCTTTCTGTCCTACTTCAGGTTTTCTTGTTTCCTTTCACGAGCAAATAGGACGCATGAGTTCGTCCATTTGAAATCCCACAGAACACATGTGAGGTCAACAGCATTGGTTATTTTGATAGCTAGCGTTAAATCATACAAACTATACATGAAGTGATCAGTACGAACTACCTACTGGAAAAATGGTGGTACTCAATACGCGTGAAGTTCCAATTGATCTCTAAGGAGGCGAAAGGGATTCTACGGTCCCATTTTGCAATTTTCAGAACTGAACTTCCACACCATAAAGAACGAAGAGTTCTTGAAAAATTAAATGAATCAGACGGTGTGTGTTCTTGGGAGAGATCCGCCATCAACATTGGTGAAGTATACTAAAATATTTCTGGTAAATACAGTCGTTCAAGCTGTAACACCCTTTCGGGGCCCAGTTTCTATGTCACCTGAAGGAACAAAATCTATAAAATGAGAGGAACTGGGTGTTGTACGTCGCAAATCGATCTCTTTGGTTGTCCAATAAGTGTTTTACACAAAAATCCTGGACGCAACATTGTGAAAGCAAGAAATGAAAAAAATGCAGCACGAGAAGGAGCGCGGAAATGACATAAATACCTTCGTAATTTTCAGAACTGAACTTCCACACCATAAAGAACGAAGAGTTCTTGAAAAATTAAATGAATCAGACGGTGTGTGTTCTTGGGAGAGATCCGCCATCAACATTGGTGAAGTATACTAAAATATTTCTGGTAAATAACAGTCGTTCAGCTGTAACACCCTTTCGGGGCCCAGTTTCTATGTCACCTGAAGGAACAAAATCTATAAAATGAGAGGAACTGGGTGTTGTACGTCGCAAATCGATCTCTTTGGTTGTCCAATAAGTGTTTTACACAAAAATCCTGGACGCAACATTGTGAAAGCAAGAAATGAAAAAAATGCAGCACGAGAAGGAGCGCGGAAATGACATAAATACCTTCGTTCTCCTCTACATTTTCCAGCTCGCCAACCAGCCTTCTTTCGGAACCACCTTCTACAGAAGGATCCTCAGCATAGCCTACAAATAAGAAATCACGAAATTTTCTTAACTCCAATATGCTGAAACATACCATAACTGAGGAAAGTCCTGTGTTGTGTTTCGAAGGCGAACGGATTCACATGAGACTCCTCCACTAGTCCCGTCAAAACATTTTTGGGGGCAAGCTGCTTTTCTGACTTGAAAGGATTCACTGGACCAAACTAAATACACGATTAGCCTGAGGTTAACTTGTTTTACCGTGGGAGCAAACATTTGTTCCACGGTCGGATTGTGTGCGAGCTCGTGCAGGTAAGGATCAACGGGTATAACGGAGAGAAGTTCAGCCTTGGGAATATACACGCTGAATAAGCTGAACAGAGGTTACCTTATGACCAACTTCAGGGGCGGAGTTAACAGTGGGAATTAGCTGACTACGCAAAATCCCACTAGGACCCGGAGCTTCATCTCCACTTCCTTCGGATGAAGAGTCATATGTTACCAATCCAGACATTCAAGAGAAATGTGAGAATACTTGGTGGGCCACTGCAAATGAATTATGAAAGCGATGCGATTAATGATAATGTGAATTCGAGGTAGATGAAACGTGCTAGAACAGACAGTTAGATAAAGCAATTAATCTGGTTTCTAGTTGGGTTTAGAGTGGTTGATTTGGTCTCAGTGCATAAGATGACATTATTGAACTCAGCGAAACTACAGAGTACTGTACGGGTGCTCAGCTACAAACAGTGCAACCACGGTACAGATCTATTCACGAAGGACATGAAAAATAAGGAACGCACAGTCTACCACTGGTGGCTGTCTGCTGAAAAGACGCCAAAATGTCGAATTTCCTATCCAAGAACAGGTGGCACACACATACGGAACAGACTCAATGTCCACTTGGCCTATAGCCAAGATCCCATACTGTTTGCCAGCCACAAGGTACAGACAACTGGTCACTATATTCGGCTGTCAGTTTTGTTCAACCATGACGAAATAAGTCGAAAAAGCAGTTGCAGAAACAGAAGATAAGAATGCGGTCAAGTATATACTGGGTAGAGGCTAGATAAATCACCTCATTTTCATCTACTGATGTGGACCATTATGAAGTACTCAGCATAACATTCTTCAGCTATGAAAACCGCGCACACGTTGTACAGCGATTACAATTGCTATAGGTCCGTTCGCAGATTGCCTGGGTAAGTCCAGGTATATAGCCACACATTGAAGACGGTCACTGGCATAATCGATGCGTGAATGTAGCGATGTCAGTGGACTATTGTTCATTGGGGAGATCGGGAGACGAAGCGATGCACCGAAGGCACCAGCTTGGATGCATGCCCACCATTGAACGCGCTACTGGATCATGTTTGTCTCGAGCCATTGATGTTGCCTATTTGTGAGTCCTCATCCAGGGAGACGGCAGTTACCAGCAAAGCTGAGTTTGCTGATAACAGCTTTGATGATTCGGTGTCAACTCAGTGCTTGACCTTCCCTGGTTCGTCTCTATCCTTCGCGCAGTTGTGGGAAGAGGGATCTCCGAAGGAGTCAGTTGACTGGCATACGGAGCACATGGCACAACCTATGGAGTGTTATCAGCTCATCTACAGTGGGCGAAACTACTCAACGTACTTTGGCACTACTAATCCGACGCTCCCATCAGACTAGGCAATGCGTTGAAGAAACCGATCGTCAAACACAAAGTTATTTAACGTCCTCCGCTCACATTGATCAGGTTTCTAACCCACATTACTGTTATATCTGCCGATTCGTCAATCTGAGGTATCTGCTGCTGACCCGCTCCAGTGCCTGGTTACCGAGAGAAAAGGCTCACAGAAGGGAATACGACAGCTATATTACGAACAAGCGAGTGCGAGTGGAAAAAAATACAACGTTCTCAAGTTATTTATTGGAAGGACACTGTCTAAACTTGGTCCAATGCTGACGCACACGGCCTGGCTTTGGTACGAGGCTGTGACGTGCTGCATATTGTGGGGGCGTTGTATGACCTTGATCAACGCAGACTCTCGCTGCCTGGGTTTGATACAAGGCTGTGAGGAGCTGCATATTAAGGGGGTGTTGTCTGTCTGGTCAACGTCTAGCGGAGCTGACAGTCTCGGTAGATTTCGGGTATTCCTGACCTTCCTGATAATTACAACCAATCAATAATTCAATTCATCAGCTATAAACCATGTGCGAATGCCACATTGGCCCCAGCTACTACAAGTTCGGTCGTCGGAAAGTGGGAATGTGGGTGACAAAGCCAAACCTTGGATGCTACCGTATGTTCGGTTGTTTCGGGAACTTCGTAGCTACGTACAGAAGGCTATGGCTTTGATGCGCGAGCACCGACTGCGCGATTGGGACATTTCCGCCAGTACCATCACCCATTGGTGAGCTGAGTCCCAGGATCCCCATCCAGGGAGGCGTTGCCGACCAGGCACCGACTGCGCGATTGGGACATTTCCGCCAGTACCATCACCCATTGGTGAGCTGAGTCCCAGGATCCCCATCCAGGGAGGCGTCAGTTGCCGACCAGACTCAGTTTCCTGGCTAGTGTTTTCATACTTCGTTCCCAAGTTATACATGGTCCACTCTTTGGTTGCTTCCGCTCAATACATGGCTCGGCGAAATACGCCCTGCGAGGCAGACGTTCCTCTGGCATGCAGAATAAATATCCTAAGCAGCGTAACCTATGAAGCCTAAGTAACCACCTGTCTTCTTTCTAAAACCATCTGGTGTACTTCATCATGGGTAATCTGACGTCTCCACCTGACCCCACAATACTTCAGAGGTACCGAATGCCAAACTCTGACAGCTTTCGTATGTCCTCTCCTCGTTGAGGCCACCTTTCTGATCCATGAAGCATCGTAGACCGTACTGCCTCAGTGTAAACCCTGTCCTTGATAAACAAACTGACGTCACGTTGGCGCCATAGGTGCCGGAGATCTGGCCCTGGCCTTCCCGAGTGGAGAAGTAATTTCACCTCCAACAACTTTTCTGAAGAGTGCGAGGTGCAGGAAATCCGAGCCAGGTATCTTATCGAATTGAAGGATTGACATCTCACTCAGGATTCCAGTTGTTGATGGCGGTCTGGTGTCAATGGTCCATCCAGCCCTGCTGGGTTCTTTCAGCAATTATGTTGGATGTCTGTTGAACAGTTCTTTGAAGTGTTCAGCCCAACATCCAAGACAATTTTTTGAGTAAATTGCCATCCAGTCTTCCTCGCATACCGTTTCGCCGACACATCCTCTTTTGATCGCTATTAATAGCCGAACATCACGTTAATTGGACGGATTTGTTACGTTCGGGGTAAGGATCAAACGAACGCGTCTCGATTCGTCAGAATCTGGATCGGGTATCTATATCTCGACGGTTCTCGCCCCCTCATGAAGATTCTAGCACAACCTTGCGGAACACTCTGTGATGACCCTATAAATACGGTTGTAATAATCTTCATCTATCTCCATGAAGTGCTGTCTCAAGCTATCGTGCCTTTTGATATACCATAGTGGGCGGAGCAGGAAGCCAAAGATCGACATAGAAGTTGCTCCATCGTTTGCAGTACACAACTGGCCACAACCCGAACGAGAGATATCAATTTCGGCACCTCAACTCCAAGTAATTTTACAACAGTAAAAGGAGCAGTCCGAATGAGGCGAAATGATGCTTACTGAATCTCTGATGCCCACTATGTTAGTTAGTGGGTGAGCCTCCGTCTTCACCCACGAATTGAACAAATGCCCTGGGAACATTTCGACCCCACAGACATTAGAGGCTGTGAGTCTTCCACGATCACGTCGGTAACGAAGTTAAGGGAATGTGAAATAGGGTAGGCTTATCTGACACCCTTTAAAGTAGTGAAATGAGGCCAGAGTTTCCCGTAAACCACTAGCCCGAGAGAGTTTGCATACAACGCCTGACAAATTTACGGAAAGCATATTTGATCCGTAGACACTGACATGGTGCCCAACAGCCCAGAGACACAAGGACAATTTTCAAGTAAAGGAAAACCATCATTGTTGGTTGCTGGTAGCAGTGTCGCTGTTCCAGAATCTGTCGAAAAACAAAACTTTTTGGCAACAACCAATCCAAAACAAAAGAAAACTACCGAAAACTGGCGTTCCAGGACGTCATCAAGGCATACAAGATTCAATGCTAAGGTTATGAAAGGCATTACCGAAGAAGTGTTTACACCAGTCTTCCGTGACACAAACTCGGTGTCAAAAGGTATGATCAGTTCTCGCGTATGCATATGCACGAAGATTTGGAGAGACACTGTTTTAATTGGAACGATACTCGCACACTAAGGCAGGCGAGCAAATAGAGCGTAAATACATGAGAGTTACACTTCACCGAAAGCGACAGCAAACACAATGAGCAGGATTCAGTTTGCAAATAATGAGGACAATAGAATACCAAACCTACAGAGCCCGAATCTGCGTAAGAAACCAAGGGAAAACTTGTAGAAGAGGCGAGATAGAAGCTAAGGGACAAATCTAGGAATACACCTAGGAATAGGTTGGAATAGACCTCCAACCGCTAAAGCAGGGAAGCGACCTGTATAACGAAAGCACCCAACTGATCGGTCAAATTCGGAGATAGATAGCTATTTAGAGAACAGGAAAGCGCAAATGGTCAACCAAACATAAGGATATCAGGCCACGACCCAATGCAAACTATGAGCGGATTAATCAAGACGCAAACATAGACCTTTCCAAAACAGTCGCACTAAAAGCGTCGAGATCCCGTACTACAAGAAATATAAAGGTCTGGGGTTAAAGTTCTTCACACGAGGAGAGACGGACTAGAAGAGTTTGACCCTAAATCCGCTCTCCCCCAATGCTAGCAGCTCATCCAATATTGCGGGCCGGATGGATTTCTACACGCACCTGTTGTGCGAGGCAGTATCGGGGGTGAGACACTCACGTTTTATCCCTGTTCTATCAAACTAGGCTAGTCAGTCGCTGTTGGCTGAATCAGACAACTGAATCATTGGCTTCAGGCACAATCTCCAGTGAAATCCTACTGCTACCTTGTGGATCAGACTTCTGAGTCAGAGACTAGCGGCCTGGTCCCAGAAAAAATACCTCAGACTCATTAACTTCTGGGTTATATTTTTAGTCAGGAGATCAAGGTAGGGTGCTTTAATAAACTTGCTTCTTCGGTCTGATCAACCGAGAAGTGTCATTTGCCCTCATACTCTTTTGTTTGCCTAAGTCTCTTTACAATTTCTACCCACCTTACAAAAGAAATCCGCAGGATGAGTTTACTGTCAGGTATCCTTATCCAGTGAACCATCCATTGGCAGAAAACCGCACCATCACTCAAATTCTCCGTAATCCACTTCATATACTCCTGCCCACCTCACCATTTACGCCATTCTGAGGGAGACGCGGAAAACAACACCCGGTAGACGACTATACGATATAAGCGGCATATGGCCGAGTCACCACGGGTATGAAGCTGGATGTCTTCGACTAAAATAACTACTGCATGACGAGATACCTGTATTCTAAGCAATAATAATCACCGGTCAGTTGTAACACCCTTTAAGTGCCTAGCTGCCGAACCAGCAACCTGAAGTACGAGGGCTGAGATACGGTCAGATTACCCAAACCTAGAAAGGAGCAGTCGAGGTGTGGAGGTTGAGTCCGAAGGACAGACCATCCAGTCAATAATTTCGCGCCTTAACCAGTAAACCATCTCGAGCTTGTTACGTCCTTAAGAATTCGTTGATGCCATCTGACACCAGCAACGCTTCTCATGCGTCAGTGGTCTAAAACATGGAGACGCTTCCTATCACCTGCGCGCAGAGGTAAGATGTTGCAATCCCTAAACCATACAGCCCCTACTATGATCTAGCACAAGTGGTATGCCTTTTTGACATACCTTTTTTGGCAAACATGCTTCGAGTCTTCGAAATTCGTGCACTGACTTTATCAAACATTGCTGTCGGATCGATATGCACTCAGGCACTGCTGAGTAGGAAGTAGAGTGCAGATTCACAGTCCGTGCTTTCGTTACAGGTCAACCCCCCAGAAAGGAGGTATCTGATTGTCGTCCGAATCATTCCGCCCAAAGATCTTTTCCCTCTTGAAGTTTGTGTACGCAGACTACGAAATACGCAAATAAAAAGTGTGGTGATACCTTTAAGGTGATCGGAGCGAATTCAGTTTCGCGTATTCTGAGCCACGATTCAAGACTGCAAATCTTTCCGGGACACATAACTTGATTCCGATCATGACAGTGTGGGCACGCCTGTCCATTGGCTATTTTCAAACCACACAAGTCAGAAAGAGATAGATTAGTCCACAGTCCTTCGAGAACTACTGCATCCCAGCCGTATCAACCTGGGCGAGCTCTAGTACTCTTTGAAATGAACCAGAGAATACAAGTAGACCGATTAAGTGGACATAACCTGGTGAAATGCAAAAGCATTTGTGCTAGCGGCATTTACAGTTTCCAGCCTGAATCCTCCGATACGATCAAATGACCACTAAGATCGTCCAGATCGCTAGACCTGAGTGATGCGGAGGGAATCCATACCACCGGGCGAAGAGTACGACGCACACAAAGCCTCTAGACGCCAAATGAAGATTAAAATCGTTCACCTGTAACATTCCTTCTGTGCCTAGCTGCCATACAACCTTAAGGAAATACGAGAACAGAGACAGTGGCACATCGTACAAGCCTAGACAGGAGCCGAATTGCAGGGCTTCAGTACGGGCCACATGTCTTCCAGTCAGTAAGTTCGCATCTTCATCGCTAAGCCATCTTGAGCCGTCGACAGTCAAATGGTTTAGAATTCAAAGAAAGACCGAGAGCTACGGTACACATCGAAGGCCTGGGAGATGGAAGAAGCTTGTGCTACCCGAATTGGCAGTGCCTTATACCACTTAATTTGACCAACTCACCAAAAGAAAGCAAGAGTTGGTGAGAACAGTGAAAACAAGGGCTGCGTAATTCGTTCGCAGTGGCGCAGATTGGAAAGAGTCCTCCAAAGGAAAATTCGGCTGACCTCTGCCTTTTGACTTCCTCTGTCTAGGATTGGGCGACCTGGCAGTATCCTACCCCACATACCTCATTCCGTTAGCACGGCAGCTAGGCACCGAAAGGGTGTTACAGCTGGACGATTACCTTTATCTTTTAGCCAGATTACTGTAACACGTCCCTGAAGAGTGCATGCGGGCGAATTGTTAGGAGGCAATCCTCCTACGAACATATTTCTCACATTTCTCTCTCTATATTTCAGCCTTTCATTGGACTGTTTGTTCCATTCCATTCCTGATTCTTCGAACCTCGATATTGGCTGTTCAGTTGCCGCGGTATAATTTCCTCAAGGCTTTTTGTCTTCTCAATTTCGTGTGTAACTGACAAGGTTGATTGACTGATTAGTAGAGAACATAACAC